>NW_019942692.1:344111-351787 GCF_002910315.2 Salvelinus sp. IW2-2015
TGCAGTCCTAGTGATGCTATCAGGTGCTCAGTGGGCGCTGGGCAAGACAATACAAAAATAAAACAGTCAACTGCTGTGCTACTACTGTGCAACTGCTATTTTGGTCAAGTGGCACACTGATAATGTAGACTGAAATATGATTCGCTCCCAGGTGCTGATAATGTAGACTGAAATATGATTCGCTCCCAGGTGCTGATAATGTAGACTGAAATATGATTCGCTCTCAGGTGCTGATAATGTAGACTGAAATACGATTAACTCTCAGGTGCTGATAATGTAGACTGAAATACGATTAACTCTCAGGGGCTGATAATGTAGACTGAAATACGATTAACTCTCAGGGGCTGATAATGTAGACTGAAATACGATTAACTCTCAGGTGCTGATAATGTAGACTGAAATACGATTAACTCTCAGGTGCTTTATTGCTGTATTTGCTCATAAAAACTAAAAGAGGAGATTACGAAGAGTAGAGAATCTGAGGTGATTCATATGCTTGAGGAATGGAGATATCTTTATCAGAGATAGTATTGTCTAAGTATTGGTGTCCTAACATGATCCTGACATTTTGTAGGGGTGATGTTATGTTGCCCAAGATCACTTAGGACCCCACATCTACTTTGTTTTCTTTTGTCTCCAGTATAGGGGCTGATTATGGGGGTAGCTATGGGAATGGGATGGGATGGGAGGGGGGAAGTGTTAGCTATGGCAATGGGAGGAGGGGGTGCCCTAGTCCAGTCTCTCAGTGACTAACAGAGAGGGTTGACTCATTCCTAGATTTGAGGATCTCTGAGGATCTTTCTGTCAATCACATTCCTGTCAGATTCTCTGTCACAGGAGGATCCCAGACACGTCACCAGGTCACAGAGTCATAGACGATATCCTGGAAATATGTCACCTCTACGGAGGTTCGTGACCCTACCGGCTGTGACACGGTCATACCAGCAAGCACTGCGACACCCCCTGTTTTGAGCATGTGTGCGGAGCTACATAGTTATGTGTCTACACATCCACATCTTACTCTGTATATAGCTTCGTAGAGCTTCCARGGCCCAGGCACACCTTGGTTCAAACACTATTTGAAATCTTTTCAAATACCTTATGTGTTCTTGATTGAGTTAGCCTGGGTTAATCAACCAATAGAATAGTCCCAGAACTGCAAACCYCGCCTATCTGGCACTCCAGGCAGGTTAAAGTAAATCTCTCAAAGTCTTTGAACGATTACGAATAGTGTTTGAACCCTGGAGTGGGTCCAGGAACCATGGGGCTGTTGTTTACCTAATGGGGATTCTGTTTTCTGGAGGCATCTGAGGCTGTGACACGTCGGAATTCCAGAGAGATATTTATAACATGGCCACCATGCTGTGGCCCTGGCATTCTGACTCGGTGGGCAACTTAAGACTGCTTCACTCACTAGATGACTGGTGTATGAGGGGCGGTGGGTGGGTGTTGTGTGTGTGTGTGTGTGTGTGTGTGTGTGTGTGTGTGTGTGTGTGTGTGTGTGTGTGTGGTGTGTGTGTGTGTGTGTGTGTGTGTGTGTGTGTGTGTGTGTGGTTGTGTGGTTGTGTGTGTGTGGTTGTTTGTGTGGGTCAGTGACTTTGGATGCCCTCCACCCCCAGACCAATGGACATTCTGTCAGTATCATTCACTCTTTAAGAGATATACAATTATATGTGCAGTAAAACGGGACCTCTGGATTGTTAACTTACACAAACACCTATATTGACGTCAGTGTTGCATATATAGCGGGAATCATCAGGGGGACAAGGGTTTGGTTCCAAGCTGTTTTTAATAGTCCTTCAGTCACAAGGCACCTAGGAAGTGAACAGTTCCCCCAGGGAAGGAAATGACCTCATTTTGGCGGGGTTCCTCCTCCGTCATACGTAGCCAATTGCATGTCATGCTGACTGTTATAATAACCCCAGTGACTGCAGTAATGTATTAGCGTGTTTACTACTCACCCTCTGTCATTGCCAGTATATTGCACACTGACTGTAGTAATGTGTGTGTGTCTCACTGATATACCCCCCCCCCCCCCCCCCCGCAGCCCCCAGAAGGTGAGGGGGCCCACGATCACCGGAGTCTCAGTCCTCTCAAAAATAGACAGTGTCATAAGCCATGATTTTATTATTATAGGAAATGAGCTTTAAAACTGAAAATCTTTCTCTCAGCCTCATGGCAAAATGTGTAGAATAGCATTAGATTAGGTATTAAAACTACAAATTTTTCTTTCTGCCCCATGGAAAAATGTGTGTGTGTGTGTGTGTGTGTGTGTGTGTGTGTGTGTGTGTGTGTGTGTGTGTGTGTGTGTGGTGTGTGTGTGTGTGTGTGTGTGTGTGTGTGTGTGTGTGTGTGTGTGTGTGTGTGTGGGTGTGTGTGTTTGTGTGTAATTTGTAATTTGGTCCTACTACTCACCCGGTGTTGTAATTCTGGAACCCCTGACGGAGGACTCTGGGACACCGCTAATGGTCTTCCTCCTCTCGCTCTGAACAGCATGTTGGGAAAAAAACATTAACATTGAGACTAAGAAAAGGGGGGAATTTACTTTATTCAGAGACATTTTTTCAAGAGACAGTAGCTTATGAAATAAATGGTTGAATTTACACTAATCACACACCTGACTGTTGTCCTTCCTCCCATAAGTCCCTTCAGTGCTGTAACCCCTCCTAGCCCCCAGAGGGCGATCTTTCTCCTTCTCACTACACTGAATCCCTGCCACCACCCTGCTTGCTGGAGAAGCTACATTCAGCCCAGGGGAGCTGTAGAAGTCCTCTAGCAGGGTGGCTTTGGACTCGAACAGGGCTCGCAGGGCACTGGTCCCCTCCGGAGCTCGGTCCCGCTGGGGAAGATGGTCCATGGAGCGACTCCGAGACAGCAGGAAAGAACCAGAGTCAGTACCCAGGCGGTCCACCCGGTCCCCCCGGCTCGCTAACCTCCTCCAAGGAGAAACGAGGCCTACTGGCGTCTCTTCTCTGGAGGAACTGAATGAGGCCTGGGAGAGACGTGGTTAAACCATTGATCAGTAAGTAATCAAATCCAAGAAAACTTTATCTAAAATTAATTTATTGAAAAGGAAAACGGCGTAACCATCACTCACCATTAAAAACATATATWTWTTTTTTAAACAACAATTAAAAGCTTCTTTCGAAAGTTTCAAAACATTACAAACCTTTATCTTTTCTTCATTGGTTTCAGAAGTGCTTAGTTCCACACAGCTCTGGTACCTGGGGACAAAGAAACAGGGTTAAATAAAGCATACAAATATATTTTTACGGTCATGAGTTTTTCCTACTCAGGTCAAGTGGTCTGGCCTCAAAACACCAACAATATTGAATCCAGGTAACTTGCATGACTCAAGACCATGTTAGCTCACTGAGCTAAAGTTTGGTGTTCAGGGCTCAGGCAAAACATAGTTCACCAAGCCATCTCTGTTCCATCAACCTTGGTTCAAGGTATATGTTATTACATATTCACCTGTGTTACAACATATAATGTTGTATATATGAATTTATTAGATCTGTCAGTGTGACTAGGTTGTTGTTCACGAGTAAAACTTTAAACTTACTGTTGTACGAGCTGAGAGACAGACTTCTTGTTATCCCAGAGAGAGGACTTTGATGTTTCCCATGACCTCTCCTGAACCCCAGATCCAGACAGGCTCCTCAGTGATTGGCTCTTCCTCAGGGTGTACATCGTCTCCATGGCGATACCTTAGGCAACCTCCGCATCTGATTGGACTGGCAGTAAAGTCAGGTGGCATCAAAGACGGAGTTCTTTATTTGAATGTTTTCACTGGCGTAAACACATGAATATGAACATCTGTGAGTTACATTATGACAAAGAAACGCACAMGAAAAGTTATTGGCTCCTCCCCGGGCTAAATTACTCAAATTAAAGTGTATTTGAAGAGAGTTTCTTGACCAGAAATGTATTAAAGCTGACAGTAGGCCCATAGTTCCACTAAAAGTAGAGGGAGAAGGTACTGTTACACGAGGGGTGTGATTCCACAGTCTGTCACCCTCACTGTTCTGTCATATGATCCTGCTTAATGTTTATGCGTCCTCAGTTGCTTTGACAGAAATACAGCTAACCAATGAACACCTGTTCTTGCTACCCTTACCCAGCTGACTACACTGTTTACTACTGACTACACCTTACTCACTACCCGTTACTAACCACTGTACTCTGACTACACCTGTTTACCCACTCGACTACAACCTGTTTCACTGACTACACCTGTTTACCACCGGACTACACCTGTTTACCACTACGAACTACACCTGTTTATACTGCTACACCTGTTTACTCACTTGACTACACCTGTTATCCACTGACTACACCTGTTTACCTACTGACTACACCTGTTTTACCCACTGACTACACCGTGTTTACTACTGACTTACACCTGTTTACCCACGACTACCACTGTACTACTAACCTACCGTTTACCAACTGACTACACCTATAGTTACTACTGACTGACACCTGTTTACCACTGACTACACCTGTCTTTACCACTGACTACACCTGTTTTGACAACACTGACACACCGTTTTCCACTGCTACAACCTGTCTTACCCACGACTAACGTGACCCTACACACCTGTTTTACTACTGACTACACCTGTTTACCACTGGACTACCACCTGTTTACCCTAACACTGGTGTACCACTACGACACGCTGTTTACCACTGGACTACACCTGTTTACAGCACTGACTACACCTGTTTTACCCACCGACTCACAACCTGTTTCAAACTAGACTACACCACCTGTGTTACTACTGAACACTGTACAGACTTACCCTGTTATACCTACACTACAGCGACCTAACCTGTTTTACCCACTGACTACATCCTGTTTACTACTGAAACTAACCTGTTTAGCCAACTGAGACTACACCTTGGTTTACCTACAGCTGAGAACACAACCTGTTTACCTAACTGATACACCTGTTTACTAGCTACTGACTACACCTGTCTTTACTACTGACTACACCTGTTTACCACGACTAACACCTGTATAACAACCGGGACTACACCTGTTTACTATGACTACAACTCCTTTTGTTTTTGGTTTTTTTAACAAAACAAATCTTGTAACTACATACTGTTTACCCCAACTGAACTATACCCTGTTTATTAACTGACTACATCTGATTTACCACCGAGCTACACCTGTGTACCACTGACTACACCTGTTTTTACCAAACTGGCGTAACACCTACCAACTGGTTTTACCAACTTGAGACATACACCTCGTTTACCACTGGACTACACTGTTTACATTGAGACTAACACCTGTGTTTACGCGACTGACTACACATGTTTACCCACCAGACTACGCCTGTTATACCAGCTGGACTACGACCTTGTTTTACTACTGACATACACCTGGTAGTACCAAGCTACGACTCTACACTGTTTTCCACTGGACTACAGAGAGACGCGCTAGTTTAACTAAGTGACTACAACTGGTTTCACCACCGCGTACACCTGGGGTGTACACTGCGACTTAGCACCCTGTTTTACCACTGACTACATGCCTGTATTACGCGACTGGTACTCACAACCTGTTTAGCTAACTTGGGATTACGCCAGTCCCGCTTGCTTTTACTACTGACTAAGCTGTTTACCACTGAATACTGTTTACCCACTGGGACACCTGTTTACCACCGACTACACCTGTTTTACCACTGACTACACCTGTTTACTACCGACGTTACACCTGTTTACCAATGACTAACCTGTTTACCAATGACTACACTGGTTTTACTGGCACTACGACTACATCCAGATTTCCACTTGACTAGACACGCCTGGTTTACTACTGACTACCCCTGTCTTACTACTGGGACTACACCTGTTTAGCACTTTGACTACGGAAAAGCCTGTTATTTACCTACTAGACTACATAAAAACCTGTTTACGCACTAGTATATCACCTGTTTACCAACTGAATTACAATGTTTAGCGCACCTAGAATACACTGTTACCGAATGACTAACCTTGATTTACCACTGATTACATGCTCCTTTGTCTAATTACCACTGATTACACCTGTTTACCGATGATTACACCTATTTACTACTGATTAACCCCTGTTTACCACTGACTAGCAAACCTGTTACCACTGATTACACCTGTTTACCACTGAATACACCTGTTTACCTACTGATATACACCTGTTTACCTAATGACTACACCTGTTTACGCAACTGATTACACCTGTTTAACCAATGACTAAACATTACCTCGAGTTTTACACGATATAGCACTGCATAGCTCAACAGAGGCCTCTCGAATTAATCAAATACTGAACTGTCACAGAGTGCTCCTGTTTGATACTGAGGGCTGTAACAGGGTGAACCGGAGTACACCCTGACTCTAGAACTCAAAGAGAACGGTGAGACTTAGCTACAGCTCCTAATTTCTCCACGATTATATTTTCACCTTGTTTTAAGCTCGCAACTGTGTATCCATTACTACCAGAGTTTGAGGCAAGCAGGTGTGGTAGAGAGAGAGAGTCGAAAACAGCAAAGGTCCGGGACAAGGTAGACGTCCGGTGAACGGGTCAGTGGGTTCCATAGGGAACTGGGAGTAACAGTTCCAACCTGTCCCCCAAGTCACTCTGTCCGCCAGTCCACTCTGTCCCCAGTCCCACTCTGTCCCCAAGTCCACTCTGTCCCCAGTCCCACCCTGGGTCCCCAGTCCAAATCTTGTCCCCGCCAAGTCCCACCTGGTCCCAGTCCACTCTGTCACCAGTCCACCCTCTGTTCCCCAGTCCACTCTGTCCGCCAGTCCACCACTTCTCTCTGGTCCCCAGTCCACTCTGTCCCCAGTCCACTCTGTCCCCAGTCCACCCTGGTCCCCAAGTCCACTCTGTCCTCCAGTCAGGCTCTGTCCCCCAGTCCAATCTGTCCCCGTCCAACTCTGCCCCAGTCCACCCTGTCCGCCAGTCCACCCTGTCCCAGTATACTCCTGTCCCCAGTCCACCCCTGTCCAGTCCAGCCCTGTTCTCCGCAGTCACCCTGTCCCCAGGTCACCCTGTCACCAGCAAGGATGGCATCCAGGCCAGGTAGTCAATGATCAAGAATTTGCTCCTGTCTGCTTTCAAGTACGATTCTCTAATGAATTCCTGAAAGCAATTCATAAGATAATGGTTATCGTTTAGGCTTTATCATATTGGGATCCAAAAATACTCAAAATGAAAGCAAAATTAATAAACCCGCTATCTTTTATCATTAGCATTCAAAAGTAAATGAATTTTACCTTTTCCTCTGAATTTTCTAAGATATTCTCTTAGCTGCACGCTGCTAAATTGGATGTAAGGGAATGCCATTTTATATTATTCACCAAGAAAAGTCGCAGCCAACAGAAATCAGTAAACAAACAAAATCTCAACCAACTGGGGACATTTTGTTAGTCCGCACGAGGTTCAAATGCTATTTCTAGAGGGTTTTAAGGTTAAGGTTACATTAGTGGTTAGGGTTTGAATTAGGTTAGGGGTTAAGGTTAGCATTTAGTGTTAGGGTTAGAAGTTAGGTTTAAGGGTTAAGGGTTTAGAATCTAGTGTTAGAATTACATTAACTTAGGGAGCTAGGGTTAGTTTATAGGCCTAGGAGCTAGGTTTAGTTTTAGGCCTAGTGAGCTAGGTTTAGGTTTATCTCTCTTGC
>NW_019942692.1:355293-359801 GCF_002910315.2 Salvelinus sp. IW2-2015
ACACCTGTTTACTACTGACTACACCTGTTTACCCACTGACTACACCTGTTTACCCACTGACTACACCTGTTTACTACTGACTACACCTGTTTACCACTGACTACACCTGTTTACCACTGACTACGTTTACCTAGCCGGTTATTATTCAGGAGACTCAAGTATTGTGTTTTTGAGTTGATGCATATAAACATCATATCCCGTTTACAATAAGCCTGAAAAAGCTTCCATCCCTTTTATAAGAAACCCAGATAAGATTCCTGTGATATGCTGATCTAAAACGGGATACTTTGGCATGTTAACATCTTTATCCTGTTTACTGTTGTTTTTGCAGTATGAACAGGCTCAGTTTCACATATCATGAGTGTTGTGTGATGATGTTTTCATCTGATTGTCAAACAAAATCACTTCAAAAAGTGGCTACCTGCCCATTTCTATCCACCATAATAATTTAGCCTACTGTAATTAATTTACTACTGGCTACTTTCACCCCTAATTTAGAAAGTTTCTGCTTATAATTTCTGAAATTTGGTGGAGCACGTTATAATTTCTGACATTTGGTAGGCCATTTGTTTATTAACTATAGTTAGATACCTGCAGCTTCTCTTTTGTCATAACTTGTTGCCACAGAAGACTAAATAAAGTAGTACTCACCAGAATGTCTTACATTGATAGACTAAATAAAGTAGTACTCACCAGAATGTCTTACATTGATAGAATGAATGTATTAGTAATCTACTAGTTAAAACACCGGTAAAGTTGTCTGTTTCGTTTAGGGACCGAGGAGAAAACACAAAACAATGGAGAAAGATTGGTCCTGTGCAAAATGTCCTCAATTTGACCGGTTTTAAAGAAATGAAAAGCTGAGGAAAAAAAGGGGGAAAAAAACGTTTCTGACAAGACTTCAGTTCTTCTCGGTTGCATATTTTACGTGGTTGAAATACTGTCCGCTTTGCATAACCGTGTCAAAGATAACACATTACTCCAACATCCGCATTTCCCTCAAGAGATGCAGAAAGAAAGAAATCATATTCCTCCACTCATGTTCCCAAGACAAAATGAACATTTGGTTCATAATGTCACTGCAAGAAATGCAGAATTGTGCAGGAGTTAAATATTATATTACACTAAATGTGAGAGGTTATAGAGCTACAGTCAGTGTCCACATTTCAGTTACTGTTCCATTTAACCCATATGAACATAAACAAGGAATATTCTGTATATTCAGGGATACAGTGATAATCGTGAGCGGGATATCAAAGGAGCATGTAAACAGTTTATCCCCAATAAGACCTTAAGTGGGATATGAGCTACTAACCGGAATACTGTGCACAGATAAACGTGACCACTGACTACACCTGTTTACTACTGACTTCACCTGTTTACTACTGACTACACCTGTTTACTACTGACTACACCTGTTTACTACTGACTACACCTGTTTACTACTGACTACACCTGTTTACCCACTGATTACACCTGTTTACTACTGACTACACCTGTTTACTACTGACTACACCTGTTTATCCACTGACTACACCTGTTTACTACTGACTACACCTGTTTACTACTGACTACACCTGTTTACCCACTGACTACACTTGTTTATGAGCAAACCTTATTTACAGATTCAGCGGGAAAAAAAAACTGCGGTTCCATTTATCACATTGGTTACCCATAGTCAACGAACACCAAAATCTGCCTTTAACATAAGCAACAGAAATACTGTAACAGCTGTAATGGATCTCTTTATTGTCCCTAGGTGGCCGGCATTATTACAATCGATAACGAATGACTTCTAACAACACAGGCGCATATTAATCACTTACTAAAGCGACACGCAGGGTTTATAAAGGCGATTTCCACTCACGGTGAAAAAGTTCCAGTATGAATCAAAGTAATAAGGCGTAGAGAAGAGATAAATAAGTTTTGCTGTTTGAACTATGCACCTTCCCTATATGGTGGCGTTACCTTTGACCAGAATCGTATGGGTCATGGGTTAAAGTACGTGCACTATATAAGGAATAAGGGGCTATTTTGCGGACATTTAGGGTAGTGGGGTAGTTGTCGGGTGTAGTGGGGTAAGTACGATTTGGGTATGTGTACACTTATCAAGGCTGTGCTAAGGCATTCCAGCTGGCTAGATCAGAGAGGGAGGGGCTAGACACAGCTGTGCACTGGTTCACATGGGAGAGAGAGAGAGAGGGGAGAGGGGAGAGGGGAGGGGCAAGAGAGAGAGAGGGGAGTGGGGGAGAGAGGGAGAGAAAGAGCGAGGGGGAAGAGGGGAAGAGGGGGAGGGAGGGGAAGAAGAGAGGAGAGAGAGAGAGAGGGGAGAGGGCGAGGGAGGGAGAGAGAGAGAGGGGAGGGGGGAGAGAGGGAGAGAAAGAGCGAGGGGAGGAGGGAAGAGGGAGGAGGGGGAGAGGGGAGAGGGGAGAGGGGAGGGAGAGAGAGAGAGGAGAGGGGAGAGAGGGAGGAAAGAGCGAGGGGGAAGAGGGGAAGAGGAGAGGGAGGGGGAGAGTGGAGAGAGAGAGGTGGAGGAGGGGGGGGGGAAGAGAGAGGGAGAGGGAGGGGAGAGGGGGAAGAGAGGAGAGAGAGAGAGAGGGTAGAGGGAGAGAGAGGGAAGGGGAAAGAGAGAGAGGAGGAAGAGTGAGAGGGGGAAGAGGGGGGGGCAGAGAGAAGAGAGGGGGGAGAGAGACGTGGGTTCAAACTCAGGTAATCCTGCTGGCACAAGGCTATTAGCCCCCTGAGCTAAAGCCAGGCATCCTGCATGGGCACAAGGCTATTATCCCATTGAGCTAAATCTAGGCATTAGGCTCAGTGAGCAAACGCAAGTCTTCATGTCTCAGCAAGATTAGCTGATCACATTTTACAGAACCACCACTACACCTGCAAAGCTTATTCTTTACTGCACAGCATAAGGCATGGTTTTAGCAAGGACTGATTGAAACAAGATATGCACTTTGTTTTATGGCACCAATTATGACGTAATCAGAGAGATTTCATTATGAGTTCCATTGAGGAGCTGTATCTGTCCCGGATTCCGGAAGCCTGGAATCACAGGGTGTAAAACAAGGGACTTTGGTCCAAAAGGAATTGCTGTGTCTTGTGAGTGACGGATGCTTCTAAAAAGCACTGGACCGAATAACACAGACGGGAATGCACAGAAGACATCCCCACTCAGGTAAGGATATTAATAATATATCTCTGGATAACAACCGTTAATTGTTAATGCTGGTCCGTGTCGCTCAGTTGGTAGAGCACTGGGTTTTGGGTTCGATTCCCACAAGGGACCAGTATGAAAATGTATGCACTCACTACTGTAAGTGCTCGGATAAGAGCGTCTGCTCAGCGACTGGAATGTAACGATACCTTCATGTTTGTCTCTGATTTCGGTAAGATCTTACTAACTCAGATTGAGTCACAGACAGTCTTGCTAAGTGTAGGGATGGAGTATGTGTTAGCTTTTCATTTGGCAACTCTTAAATACAATACGCAAACTTTGGATTGCATAGCAAAGGACTTCACAAATTGTATACGTAGAAGATGATGTACAAGATATAAACAGTATACCTGTAACCCTTTAGGTTGTGGTCGTAGCAGGTGTCCCAGTGGTAAACAGGTAAGTACATAGCACAGTAGTAAACAGGTGTAGTCAGTGGTAAACAGGTGTAGTCAGTAGTAACACGGTGTACGTCAGTGGTAAACAGGTGTAGTCAGTGTAACAGCAGGATGTGTCGTGTCAGAGTGTGTCAGTAGTAAACAGGTGTAGTCAGTAGTAAACAGGTGTAGTCAGGTAGTAACAGGTGTAGTCAGTAGTACAGGTGCTAGTAGTGGTTGGTAGCCTGTCAACTGTTCATGTCCAAAGGCAATGGGAAACATTAAACATTACAGGTATCATGAAGACAGTGTGTGACAGGCTGTGGAAATCAACTCGTGTAACAGTCTTCTTCCTCTACTTTAAGATGATGTACAGGTATAACAGTATCTGTACCCTTAGTATGGTGTACAGGTGTCAGTGGTAAACAGGTGTAGTCAGTAGTAGAACAGGTGTAGTCAGTGGTAAACAGAGTGTAGTCAGTAGTAAACAGGTTAGTCAGTAGTAAACGGTGTAGTCATTGGTAAACAGGTGTAGTCAGTGGTCAGTAGTAAACAGGTGTAGTAGTGTCAGTAGTGGTCAGTGGTAAACAGGTGATGTAGATCAACAGGTGTAGTCAGTGGTAAACAGGTGTAGTCAGTGGGTAAACAGTGGTAGTCGATGTAACCAGGTGTAGTCAGTGGTAACAGGTCGTAATCAGTGGTAAACAGGTGTAGTCAGTGGTAAACAGGTGTAGTCGTAGTAAACAGGTGTAAGTCAGTAGTAAACAGGTGTAGTCAGTGTAAACAGGTGTAGTCAGTAGTAACAGGTGTAGTCAGTGGTAAACAGGTTATGTCAGTAGTAAAACAGGTGTAGTCAGTAGTAAACAGGTAGTAGTACACAGTGGTAAACAGGTGTAGCACTCCATCGACGCGCC
>NW_019942692.1:363371-368371 GCF_002910315.2 Salvelinus sp. IW2-2015
GCGCTGCTCTGCTCGATGACGAGACACGAGAGAGCCGTAGCTACTTTCCGTCACTCTAAACTCAAGGAACATATTATTTTTCTGTGAAATAATCTCTCCTGTCTTGTATTTGACAAGTTGAAGCGCTTCTGACACCATGTTATGATCTTAGTCAGTCAGATATGACCGTACTGCGCAGCAGAGCATGAGAAAATGGCTCCGCTTGAAAATGTTAATGATCAGTTTAGTGATACCCTGCCAGTACCCTAGTTATTGATGACAAAAATAACCCTACCCGTCCCTAACCCGATCTACCCGTCCCTACCGATTAACCCGTCCCTAACCCGATCTACCGGTCCCTAACCCGATCTACCCGTCCTAACCCGATTACCCGTCCTAACCCGATCTACCCGTTCCTAACCCGATCTACCCGTCTCTAACCCGATCTACCCGTCTCTAACCCGATCTTACCCGTCCCCTAACCCGATCTACCCATCCCTAACCCGATCTACCCGTCCCAATCTCTCTCTCAAGTGGAGCTGTTGCTATGGTTACTCACAGACTCAGAGTCATCATGAGTAGAGTGCATGCAGAGTGAGCTGCCTGCACACAGGGAGCAAGTGACAGACAGGGAGGAGCAGCGAATGGATTTTCTGATTTCGAGTTTTGGGCCGGGCCTTAAATTTGGCAGAAGCAATCGRGCCTGAGTAGGGCTAGGTCTTAAAATGCATGCCTGTTCAGGGCTTTACGTAGTACACAAAAAACAGGGACCCGTTTTGGCTCAAAATTACTGGTTGAATTATACAAACGTTCCGGAGGCATCACTTTAAGTCATTTTCTGCAATATCACTTCACACATTCAAATGAGAGTCCTCCCAAAACCTGTATTTTATGAGTACTCTCAAAGTACAATATGTCCTTTCTGAAATGCATTCTCTTACAAAAATGTACCATGGTAGTAAAATGTTTGGGGGAAAGACCAGGGTATTTTCCTGTCATTATAGTGACCAAAAAAACATGATATTTGTTTCATTGTAATAGTTACCATGGTACACAAATTAACCATGGCARTACAATGAAAAAMAAGACCATKGTTTTGTACTAGCAGCATGTGGTGAAACATGAAAGCATGGTAGCTAGTTGTTTACAATGTATTATGATGGTCTGTGTCCCACCGTTGTTCAGGTAAAGTGACCAAAAACATAGTAATTTATGGTACTCACATAATTAAACGTTGACTACTCGCTCTGCAATGGCAAAGTGTAGGCCTAGTACCTTCTTAAACCCCTTAAGCTCATAGTGAAACCACAACACACATGGTTTAGTAGAGCAGTGTACCTTCTTAAACCCCTTAAGCTCATAGTGAAACCACAACACACATGGTTTAGTACTGCAGTGTACCTTCTTAAACCCCTACAACACACATGGTTTAGTACTGCAGTGTACCTTCTTAAACCCCTTAAGCTCATAGTGAAACCACAACACACATGGTTTAGTAGAGCAGTGTACCTTCTTAAACCTTGGGAGCTGAAGGGAGTCTGAAACCTTGAATATTTTAAATAGYTARTTTATCTGGTATGTCTTTCCACACTWCAGTTTTCAGTTGGCTCTCTCTCATTCAACTGACTTGGCTAATCTTCTACAATTCTAGACGGTCAACATGCAAAAATAATTGTTTGTAAAAWTKTATTAWTTATCATCTTATCTCATAGATACATTTTSWTCATGTAATTCTCAGAWTATCCCTAAAAACWGCAAGTTTAACAATGTTTCCCTTTGTTTACACTCTGTGTGAACGTTCATTGSTCMTGTCGCCATGACTACGACAGGCTAGTTTGACTGGACCTAACTTTAGCCTACATTAGCTTATGTACCAAAGGACTTTTATAAATTAATTAACCTATCAAAACATAATTTAAAAATAACAACAATTATATCCTTACGCTCCACTTAACTTGGTGTTTCATATCATATACTTTATAACTCGCCCACTGTGATGATAACGTTTAAAATGTTTAGTTATTCTTGTGCTTCCCTCTTCATTTTTCAGTTGGCTTAGCTCTCTCATTCAACTGACTCACCGACTAGGCAGGCTAGCRCGAGAGCMACTGTAGAGTAARTRCCCRGAAGAAACCACTAGAGCGASTGGATCCCTCTCTGATCCTTTTTGCTACCATTTATCATAATTGTGCGTTACCATCTTAGAATGTATAATGCAGGTTAAAACCATTGTATATTTCCGTGATTCAGATTTATACCATGGTATAAATGTTATGTTATTAACTGGGTGGTTCGAGCCCTGAATGCTGATTGGCTGACTGCTCTAATTACTATGGTAACCAGTTTATAATAGCAGTAAGGCACCTCAGGGGTTTGTGGTATATTGCTAATATACCATGGCTAAGGGCTGTGTCCAGGTACTCTGCGTTGCATCGTGCGGAAGAACAGCACTTAGCCGTGGTATATTGGCCATGTACCACAAACCCCTGAGGTGCCTTATTGCTATTATAAACTGGTTACCATAGTAATTAGAGCAGTAAAAATACAAGTTTTATC
Organism: Salvelinus sp. IW2-2015; assembly: GCF_002910315.2. Classification (NCBI taxonomy): domain Eukaryota; kingdom Metazoa; phylum Chordata; class Actinopteri; order Salmoniformes; family Salmonidae; genus Salvelinus; species Salvelinus sp. IW2-2015. The sequence goes on from NW_019942692.1 coordinate 365,907, forward strand.
ATACCCGTGGTATACGGTCTGTGCCTTATTGGTTAATCAYACAATGGTAATATGAAACATTTACAAAATAGCCCCTAAAAAATAGCCCCTAACACTCTACTCAGCAAACAGGATGCAGTCTATCAYAGTGACATCCATTTATTACCAAAGCCCCATATACTACCCACCACTGCGATCTGTATGCTCTCGTTGGCTGGCCCTCACTACATATCCGTTGCCAAACCCACTGGCTCCAGGTCATCTATAAGTCTTTGCTAGGTAAAGCTCCGCCTTATCTCAGCTCACTGGTCACCATAGCAACACTCACCCGTAGCACGCGCTCCAGCAGGTACATTGCACTGGTCATCCCCAAAGCCAACACTTCCTTTGGTCGTCTTTCCTTCCAGTTCTCTGCTGCCATTGACTGGAAAAAATTGCAAAAATCTCTGAAGCTGGAGTCTTATATCTCCCTCCCTAACCTTAAGCATCAGCTGTCTGAGCAGGTTACCGATCACTGTACCTGTACACAGCCAATCTGTAAATAGCACACCCGACTACCTCATCCCCATATTATTACTTACCCTCTTGCTCTTTTGCACCSCAGTATCTCTACTTGCACATCATCATCTGCACATCTATCACTCCAGTATTAATGCTAAATTGTAATTATTTTCACCTCTATGGCCTATTTATTGCCYACCTCCCTACTCTTCTACATTGCACACACTGTATATAGATTTTTCTATTTTTCTTTTCTATTGTGKTATTGACTGTACGTTTGTTTATGTGTAACTCTGTGTTGTTGTTTTTGTCGCACTGCTTTGCTTTATCTTGGCCAGGTCGCAGTTGTAAATGAGAACTTGTTCTCAACTGGCCWACTTGGTTAAATAAAGGTGAAATAAAAAAAATACAAATAAAAATATTTAGGTGCTATGGCAGTACCACGGTAGTACCATCATACTTCAAGGCCAAAACCATAGTACATTTCCATGATTCAGACCCCAGTAGTACCATGGTACATTTTCATGATTCAGACCACAGTAGTAGACCACGGTACATTTTAGTAAGGGTTTTCAGTGTGGAGGTTTGTGTGGGAMTAAAATGGGACAGGACACTAGTTGAGATGTACTCAGCATTTCAAAGATAGTGGCACATGATTTTCATACAATAAAACAGTGTCAAGGGTGACATTTATATGACAAGGTTTTAATGATTTGCCAAAAGAAATTTGTGTTTTCCACGGACATGAAGAAACTCAAGTAAACATTAACTGTGTCACTCTTTTTTGTTGTTGATAGCTTAGCCTTAGTTCAAACAGCGTTCTATCGCAGCACCGAACTAAAAAATAGGTAACTTTCTCTTTAGAATAGTTGGGAGAGAGTTCCGTCTGAAACAATTGAGTGCGCCTCTGTTTCATGCAGGGGAKAAATTAGGTGCGTTCATTTCGCTTGAACGTTTGCTATTTTTTGCTTAACGGTTTGTACTGAACGATAGATTTCCACCAAAACGTTCTTGAACAGACCTTGAGGTAGGTTTGGTCCCGTTTGGTGGGTGTGGTGAGATGTGACTTGAAGCAATGAATGACGTTTTTTAAAGGGCAGTGGCCAAGCTGCTGACAGCGTTTCCCAACCCCTCCCCGTGTTTTAACTGGTCGTTTAGTACAGCACCGTTTCAGTATAACTAGTTGCTTGTTCCAGAACGTAAAACGTTCCAAGGATCCCAGATTGCAAGGACCCAAATACTATATAACCGCACATCTGTTATTCAATCTTTTGCCAATACCAGTATCCACCAGTAGATGTCAGGAGAGTTACATATTAACCACTAACCTTCTGTTGAACTGTATCCAGAGAAACATTGTTTGGGCTCTGCACTTGTTTCAGTGGTTTGGTGGTAGACTGGAATGCCTGGTCAATAACAATAACAGCCGTTTCCTCATAAACATACATGCCAGTTTGACAACTCAGTATATCAAAGTTCAGCCATGATGTCATATAGGAAGAACATGGTATGAGCATGGATAATACCAAGCACATAATACTAAGCACATAGACATATTATTATTATTATAATAATTACATATTTATATGAGCAAGCATTTGTGCATGATAATTTTCACTGGTTAAGATGTGTTGTTTACTGTCCCTGCCTTGTCATTTGAAACTCCATAGAGCTCTTTATTTATTTAACTCGGTAAGTCAGTTAAGAACAGATTCTTATTTACAATGACAGACTAGGAACAGTGGGTTAACTGCCTTGTTCAGGGGCAGAACGACAGATTTTGTTTTTTTTATCGTGTCTGCTCGAGGGATTCGATTCAGCATCCTTTCAGTTACTGGCCCAACACTCTAACCACTAGGGTACCTGCCCCTCTCCACTTTAACCACTAGGGTACCTGCCGCCCCTCCACTCTAACCACTAGGGTACCTGCCGCCCTCCACTCTAACCACTAGGTACCTGCCGCTCTCCACTTTAACCACTAGGGT
>NW_019942692.1:373371-378349 GCF_002910315.2 Salvelinus sp. IW2-2015
GCTGGATTCAATGACTACCTCCATCATCAAGGTTTGATTATTTGATCAGCTGTGCAGTGCTAGGGGGAAAAACCAAAGCCTGCACCCAGGGGGTGGCCCCAGTTTGGGAATCGCTGCTATAGATGAACTAAGAATAGTATGGAAAACTACCAAAAACAAATGGCAATCTAAAATTGTAATCCTCCCAAACACATAAAATTGGAACTCCCTAAAAAAAAAACACACAGAGAAGAATAGGCTATCCAAAAATAGTGACTTTGAATCACTTTGAATAACTATATAGAAATATAACAATGATTTTCAGAACAAAAATAAATATATACAGACGTGGCCAAAAAGTTTTGAGAATGACACAAATATTAATTTTCCACAAAATATGCTGCTTCAGTGCTTTAGATATTTTTGTCAGATGTAACTATGGAATTCTGAATTAATTACAAGTATTTTCATAAGTGTCAAAGGCTGTTATTGACAATTACATGAATTGATGCAAAGAGTCAATTTTTGCAGTGTTGACCCTTCTTTTCAAGACCTCTGCAATCCGCCCTGGCAATCTGTCAATTAACTTCTGGGACATCCTGACTGATGGAGCCCATTCTTGCATAATCAATGCTTGGAGTTTGTCAGAATTTGTGGTTTTTGTTTGTCCACCCGCCTCTTGAGGATTGACCACAAGTTCTCAATGGGATTAAGGTCTGGGGGAGTTTCTTGGCCATAGACCCAAAATATCGATGTTTTGTTCCCCGAGCCACTTAGTTTATCACTTTTGCCTTATGGCAAGGTGCTCCATCATGCTGAAAAGGCATTGTTTGTCACCAAACTGTTCCGGATGGTTGGAGAAGTTGCTCTCGGAAGGATGTGTTGGTACCATTCTTTATTCATGGCTGTGTGTCTTAGGCAAATTGTGAGTGAGCACTCCCTTGGCTGAGAAGCCCTGAGACAGCATGAGAGGGCAACCGCAGAATGAGAAGTAGAGGGTGAGTTTTGTCACCTGAGGGGACAGCCAGTGAGAAGTAGAGGGTGCTTTATCAACCTGAGGGGACAGCCAGTGAGAAGTAGAGGGTGATTATTCAACCTGAGGGACAGCCAATGAGAAGCTAGAGGGTGATTATTCAACCTGAGGGGACAGCCAATGAGAAGTAGAGGGTGATTATTCAACTGAGGGGACAGCCAGTGAGAAGTAGATGGATTATTCAACTGAGGACAGCCAATGAGAAGTAGAGGGTGATTATTCAACCTGAGGGGACAGCCTGGAAAGTAGAGGGTGATTATTCAACCTGAGGGGACAGCCAGTGAGAAGTTAGAGGAGTGATTATTCAACCTGAGGGACAGCCAATGAGAATAGAGGGTGAGATTTTCAACTGAGGGGACAGCCAATGAGAAGTAGAGGGTGATTATTCAACCTGAGGGACAGCCAATGAGAAGAGTAGAGGGTGATTATTCAACCTGAGGGGACAGCCAATGAGAAGTAGAGGGTGATTATTCAAACCTTGAGGGACAGCCAATGAGAAGTTAGAGGGTGATTATTCAACTGAGGGGACAGCCATAGAGAAGTAGAGGGTGATTATTCAACCTGAGGGGACAGCCAATGAGAAGTAGAGGTGATTATTCAACTGAGGGACAGCCAGTGGAAGTGAGGGTGATTATTCAACCTGAGGGACAGCCAGTGAGAAGTAGAGGGTGATTATCAACCTGAGGGACAGCAATGAGAAAGTAGGGTGTGGGGGGGGGGCGGAGGAGAGGTGATCATCAACAGTAGTCTATTCCGTGTCCTTGGTTCATCCTTGTTATACGTTTACTTTGCAATGGAAGTGTTTTACTTTCCACGTCAATAAAGGTATTTTGAATTGAATTAATTTTGACTCGCTCTCTCTCTCTCTCTCTCTCTCTCTCTCTCTTCTCTCTCTCTCTCTCTCTCTCTCTCTCTCTCTCTCGTCGGTTGAGGCGACAGGAACTGGGGCAGTGTAGTTTCGCACACATGCCTCCAGCAGCTTTGTAAAAAAAAAAACTTAGTGAGCATCTCCCTGTGCTGTGACTGTGTGGTGCTGTATCTAGGCCACGGTTGGCCACTTGACGAGAGGAAGGAAAGTGGGGTACAAAGACCGTGGCAGCCAGCTAGGCAGCAATCTGAGAGAACTGGAGAGAGACTGGAGCCCGGCTTGCCTGTTGATATTAGCTTAACTATGAGTTATGCACATGTTACAGCCGTGAAGCATTGGAGAGTACGTCTGGACTCCAAGACACTGGTGTCTGGTAGAGTAGCTGTCCAGAGTAGCTGGATAGAGTATCTACTGGGGTAGCTGATGAGTAGAGATAGAGGATTAGAGTAGCTGGGAAGTAGCTGGATAGAGTATCTACCTGGGTAGCTGGATAGAGTAGCAGTAGGTAGCTGTATAGAGTAGCTGATAGAGGAGAGTAGCGATAGAGTAGCAGGATAGAGGATAGAGTAGCTGGATAGCTGTAGTGGATAGAGGATGAGTAGCTGTATAGAGTAGCAGGATATGAGTAGCTGTCGGAAGTAGCTGGATAGAGTTCTACTGGGTGCTGAATAGTAGCAGGATAGAGGATAGAGTAGCTGTATAGAGTAGCTGTCAAGAGTAGCTGGAGAGTATCTACCGGAGTAGCTGGATAGAGTATCTCCTGGAGTAGTTGGATAGTAACAGGTAGAGGATAGAGGCAGATAGAGTAGCTGATGAGGATAGAGTAGCTGTATAGAGTATCTACCTGGAGTAGCTGGATAAGTAGCAGGATAGAGGATAGAGGTAGCAGGATAGAGGTAGCTGGATAGAGGATAGGTAGCTGGATAGAGTAGCAGGATAGAGGATAGAGTAGCTGTATAGAGTGAGGATAGAGGATAAGAGTAGCTGGATAGAGTATCTACCTGGAGTAGCTGGAATAGAGTGCTAGGATAGAGGATAGAGTCGGGATAGAGGATGAGTAGCTGGATAGAGTAGCTGCTAGAGGATAGAGTAGCTGGATAGAGTAGCAGGATAGAGGATGTAGTAGCTGTATAGAGTAGTAGGATAGAGTAGAGTAGCTGGATAGAGTATGCTACCTGGAGAGCTGGATAGTAGCAGGAGAGGATAGAGAGAGGACGAGTAAGCGATAGAGGATAGAGTAGCTGATAGAGTAGCAGGATAGAGGATAGAGTAGCTGGATAGAGTAAGCAGGATAGAGGATAGAGTAGCTGGATAGAGTACAGGATAGAGATGAGTAGAGTAGCTAGAGTTACGAAGTAGCGTAGGGATAGAGTAGCAGGATAGAGGATAGTAGCTGTTAGAGTAGCAGGATAGAGTAGCAGATAGAGATAGAGTAGCTGATAGAGTAGCAGGATAGAGTAGCAGATAGAGGATAGAGTAGCTGATAGAGTAGCAGATAGAGTAGCGGATAGAGGATAGAGTAGCTGGATAGAGTAGCAGGATAGAGGATAGAGTAGCTGGATGAGTAGCAGGATAGAGGAAGTAGCTGATAGGTATGTCAGGATAGAGTAGCTGATGAGTATCTACTGGAGTAGCTGGATAGAGGAGGATAGAGGATAGAGTAGCTGGATAGAGTAGCAGATAGAGGATAGAGAGCTGGATAGAGTAGCAGATAGAGTACAGGATAGAGGATAGAGTGCGATAGAGTAGCGGATAGAGTATGGATAGAGTATCTACCTGAGTAGCTGGATAGAAGTAGCTGGATAGAGATATGAGAACTGGATAGAGTAGCAGGATAGAGGATAGAGTAGCTGGAGTAGAGTAGCAGGATAAGGATAGAAGCTGGATAGAGTAGAAGGATAGAGGCGAGTAGAGTAGCAGGATGAGGATAGAGTAGCTGGATAGAGTAAAGATTAAGAGGTATCTGCCTGAGTAGCTGGATAGAGTAGCAGGTTAAGAGTAGCTGCTTGGGGTAGTTGGATAGAGTTGGCTAGAGTAGCGGATAGGTAAGTGGCTGGAGCACAGGAGAGTATGACTGGATGAGAGTTAACTAGCGAGTGTTAATCAAATCAAATCAAATGTTATTTGTCACATGAGCCGAATACAACAACCTTACAGTGAAATGCTTATTTACGAGCCCTTAACCAACACTGCAGTTTCAAGATGAATTAGTCTGTGTGTTCATTGATTGTTGAGACATTATGTGATATTGGTGAAGAAAATAGCTTTTGAAAATCACTTGATGATCATTTTGAGAAATGTGCTGTTAAAACAGGTGAGTATTATAGAAACTTCCGTGGCTAGTCCTGACCGGGATTCACAACCTGTTAATAACCCACCACCTTATTGCATTTAGACCCCATTATCCTCTTGATGAGGCCACTAGSTGTTGGGTTCAAAGGTCGCTAAAGTATTCATATACTATGTGGGCTATTTGTTAGCAGTCACAACATGTCTTTGTGCTGTACTGTAAAAAAATTGAAAATAAATACACATTACAGTGTGTAGGCTTGGTGGGCCTGGCAGTCAGTCAGACAGACCATATGCAACATAACTGTGATTAGCTATAAAAAGACAGTCGACCTTTGCACAGAAKAGAGATGAAGGAGAGAGAGAAATCACTCTCTTTCTTTCTCTTTCCATCTACGGTTTCAGAAAGGCAGCTCGTCATTTTTCTTTGTTGTCGTGTTTGAAGTAGAAATGGCCCTATGTCGTGTTTGAAGTAGAAATGGCCCTATGTCGTGTTTGAAGTAGAAATGGCCCTATGTCGTGTTTGAAGTAGAAATGGCACTATGTCGTGTTTGAAGTAGAAATGGCACTATGTCGTGTTATAAGAGTCTATAGCAGATCATATTACATGGGCATCTGGAGGCTCCTCTGCTATGAGTCATATCCTTCTCCCCCTCTCCCCCCCACTGCTCTCCACCTACTCCTTCCACACCTCCCTCTCTCTGTGGCCTCCTGGGCTAAGATACTCTCTGACTAAGGGGAAATCTGAAGCGGGAAAAGGCTCCTGTAATTGCCCTGCAGCTAAGTATGAGACATACATACTACAGTGT
>NW_019942693.1:0-13291 GCF_002910315.2 Salvelinus sp. IW2-2015
CTTTGACTGACTTGAGGTTGAGTGGTCCTCTACTTGACTGGAGGATTGGTGGAGACTGAATGAAGCTGATCTTGACTGAGCTGAGTGGTGGCTCTCTGGAAAGACCGTCTGAACGAGTGGCGGGACTCTTGAGTCGTGGCTGACTGAGTGGCTTGGTCCCTGACTGACTTGAGTGCTTTGAACGCTTGAGTGCTTGCGCTTGAGCCCTGACTGAGCTGATGTTTGAGTGGCTGACGGACTGAGTTCTGAGTTCATTGGCTGAACTGGACTGGACTGACTGAACTTGATGTGACTGACTGACTGACTGGAATGGGTGAGTGGCTGGAACACTGACTGACCTGAGTTTGGCTGGCTGACCGAATGAGTCCCAGGGCCTGAAGCTGGATGGCTGGCTGACCTGAACTGAGAGATGGCTGCTGACTGACTGGATAGAGTCGAAGTGGCTGGCTGACTGACTGAGTGTGGCTGGCTGACTGACGAGTGGAAAGTTGGCTTGATGACTGATGATGTGGGCAGCGCACTGACTGACGTAGTGGTGGACTTGACTGATGAGTGGCTGAATGACTGAGTGGCTGCTACTGACGGAGGGAGTTGACCTTGACTTGAGCTAGAGGTGAGGGGACCTGACTGACCTGAGTGAGTGGACTGACGGACTGAGTGAGTGTGCTGGACTGACTGATGTAGTGGCTCTGACTGACTGAGTGAGTTGCTCTGGACTGACTGATGTGAGTGGCTGGACTGACTGAGTGAGTGGAACTGAACTGGACTGAAGTGAGGGGCTGACTGGATCTGAGTAGAGTGGCGTGGCTGCCAGTGAGTGGGCTGGCTGATGTTGAGTGCTGGCTGGACTGAGTGGCCGGCTGACTGAGTGGCCGGCTGGACGAGTGCCGGCCCTGACTGAGTGGCCGCTGATGAGAGTGGCGCTGACTGAGTGGCCGGCTGCTGAGGGGGCGGCTTGACTGAGTGGCCGGACTGACTGACTGAGAGTGGCTGCCGACTGAGCTGACTGAGGGATGTGAGTGAGTGATGTAGTGGAGTGGCTGGCTTGGGACGCTGACTTGAACTGAGTGGCTGGCTGGACTGACTGACTGGCTGCCCTGACTGACTGCATGTGAGTGAGCTGGCTGACGACTGACTGAGTGAAGGTGAGTGGGCTGAACTGACTGACTGGACTGTAACCGTGATGTGAGTGAGTGGACTGATCTGACTGACGCTGACTGACTGAGTGGCTGGCTGAGTGAGTGGCACTGGCTGGCTGAGTTGAGTGGCTGGCTGACGTGAGGAGGTGGCTGAGCGAGTGGCTTGGCTGAGCGAAGGGCTGGCTGAGCGAGTGGCGGGCCTGAGCGAGTGGCTGGGTCTGAGCGAGTGGCTGGGCTGAAGCGAGTGGCTGGCTGAGCCGAGTGGCCGGCTGAGCGAAGTGGTGGCTGAGCGATGGGCTGGCTTTGAGACGATGTGGCTGGCTACTTAGTGGCTGCTGACCTTAGTGTGGCTGGACTGAGGGTGAGTGGGCGACTGACTGTACTTGAGGTGAGGTGGCTGACTGACTGGACTGGAGGTGAGTGGCTGACTGGACTTAACTGACTGACTTGAGTGGCTGACTGACTTGAACCATTGAGTGGCTGGCTGACTGATCTGAGTGACTGGACTGAGTGGCTGGCTGGACTGGGGCCTGAGTGACTGACTGAGTGAGTGGCTGGCTGAGTGAGCTGAAGTGAGTGAGTGAGGTGAGTGAGTGAGTGAGTGAACGTGAGTGAGCTGACTGGACTGACTGACTGGACTGACTGATCTGACTGACTGATGACTGACTGACTGACTGACTGGGACTGACTGACTGACTGACTGACTGACTGAGTGGCGTTTGGCAGACTACTGACTGACTGACTGACTGACTGACTGAGTGGAAGGCTTGGACCTGGAGTGAGTGGAGTATACTGACTGACTAGTGAGTGGCTGACTGACTGAGTGAGTGAAAGTATACGTGACTGACTGACTGAGTAGTGGCTGACTGACTTAGTGAGTGACTGACTGACTGACTGACTGACTGAGTGGCTGACTGAGTGGGCTGACTGACTAGACTGAGTGGCTGGACTGACTGACTGAGTGGAGGACTGAGTGGACTGACTGACGTGAGTGAGTGGCGACTGACGTGAGTGACTGACTGACTGACCTGAGTGCAGTGGCTGACTGAGTGGCTGGCTGACTGACTGGGCTGGAGTGGGTGGCATGACTGACTGACTGAGCTGAGTTGGGTGGCTGGACTGACTGGACTGCAACTGAGTGAGTGACAGTGGCTTGGCGATGATGCTGAGTGAGTATCTGACTGACTGAGTGCAAGTGGCTTGACGACTTAGTGATGTGACTGACTGGGGACTGACTGAGTGAGGTGGCTGACGTGGGTGGCTGGCTGACTGAGTGAGTGGAAGTGAGTGAGGTGGCTGACGGACTGGAGAGTGAGTGATGGGGCTGACTGACTTGAGTGGCTGATCTGAGGGCTGGCTGACTGACTTGAGTGGCTGGACTGACTGACTGACTGAGTGTGCTGCTGACTGAGGCTGACCTGATGGTGAGTGGCTGACTGACTGGCTGAGTCTGATGAGGTGGCTGACTGACTGACTTGACTGATGGTGATTGCTGACTGACGGACTGAGTGGCTGCGCTGCTAGTGACTGACTGAGTGGCTGGCTGACTGATGGCTTGCTGACTGAGTGAGGGGCTGACTGGCTGGCTGGCGAATAGATGATGAGCTAGAGTGACTGAGTGAGTGACTGATGAGCTGAGGAGTGAGTGAGTGGTGACTAGACTGATAGAGTGGCGTGCTGGACTGACTGACTGACTGACTGACTGACTCGACTGAGTGGATGGCTGACTGAGGGAATGATGTATCTGACTGACGTGAGTGCTGAGTGGCTGACTGACTTAGTGGTGACTGACTGACTGAGTGAGTGGCTGACTGACTGACTGAGTGGCTGGCCTGACGACTGAGTGGGTGGCTGACTGACTGGACTGAGTGGGCTGACTGACTGAGTGAGTCTGAAGTGCTGACTGACTGACTGAGTGAGTGGCTGACTGACTGGACTGACTGACTGCTGAGGTGAGTGCTGACGTGACTGACTGAGTGGCTGACTGAACTGAGTTGGCTGACTGACACTGACTGAGTGGCGTGCTGACTGAATGGACTGCAGTGTGGCTGGACTGGACTGACTGACTGGTGGGCTGACTGACTGACTGATGGAGGGCTGACTGACGTGACTGAGTGGCTGCGACTGAGTGGACTGACTGACTTGAGTGAGTGGCTGACTGACTGAGTGGTGAGTGGCTGACTGACTACTGACTGACTGACCTGAGTGGCTGAGGTCTGACTGACGTGAGAGTGGCTGACTTGACTGACTGAGTGGCTGGCTGACTGACTGAGTGGTGGCTGACTGACGTGCAGCTGGCTGACTGACTTGACTGAGTGAGGGCTGACTGGACTGGACTGTGAGTGGCTGACTGACTGGCTGATGAGTGACTGACTGACTGACTGAGTGAGTGCTGACTGACTGACGGGTGTGACTGACTGAGCTGACTGACTTGAGTGACTGACTGACTGGCTGAGAGTGGTGACTGACTGACCTGATGTGGGTGGCTGTACTGACTGAGTGGGTGCTGACTGACTGACTGAGTGGGTGGCTGACTGACTGACTGAGGTGGTGACTGACTGACTGATGTGACGTGGGCTGACTGACTGATGCAGTGGCTGAGCTGACTGACTGATGACTACTGAGTGGTGACTGGCTGACTAGTGGTGGACTGACTGACTGATGAGTGGCTGACTGGACTGATATGAGTGGCTGATCTGACTGACTGACTGACTGAGTGGCTGGCTGACTGACTGAGTGGCTGACTGACTGAGTGGCTGACTGAGTGGCTGGCTGACTGACTGATGGCTCTGACTGAGGCTGGCTGACTGTGACTGACTGAGTGAGTGGCTGACTGACTGATGAGTGGCTGACTGACTGACTGACTGAGCTGACTGATGGACTGACTGACTGAGTGGCTGACTGACTGACTGATGGTGGCTGACTCTGAGTGGGCTGACTGAGGTGGCTGGCTGACTGACTGAGTGGCTGGCTGACTGACTGAAGTGGCTGGCTGACTGACTGAGTGGCTGGCTGGACTGACTGAGTGAGTGGCTGACTGACTGAGCTGAGTGGCTGACTGACTGAGTGAGTGGCTGACTGACTGACTGACTGAGTGGCTGACTGACTGAGTGGCTGGCTGGACTGACTGAGTGAGTGGCTGACTGACTGATGAGTGGCTGGACTGACTGAGTGAGTGGCTGACTGACTCGAGTGAGTGGCTGACTGACGAGTGAGTGGACTGACTGACTGAGTGGGCTGACTGACTGAGTAGTGGGCTGACTGACTGAGTGAGTGGCTGACTGACTGAGTGATGGCTGACTGACTGAGTGAGTGGCTGACTGACTGATGAGTGGCTGGCTGTGAGTGCGGCTGACTGAGTGGCCGGCTGACTGAGGCGCTGACTGAGTGGCCGGCTGACTGAGTGGCGCGACTGAGTGGCCTGGCTGACTGACGTGGCGGCTGACTGAGTGGCGGCTGTGACTGAGTGGCGGCTGACTGAAGTGGCGGCTGACTGAGTGGCTGCTGACTGTGTGCGCGACTGACTGAGTGGCTGGCGACTGACTGATGAGTGAGGACTGACGTTGATGATGTGAGCTGAGTGGCTGGCTGGCTGACTGACTGAGTGGCTGGCTGACTGACTGACTGGCTGACTGACTGACTGATGAGTGGCTGGCTGACTGACTACTGAGTAGTGTGTGACTGACTGACTGACTGAGTGAGTGAGTGGCTGACTGACTGGACTGAGGCTGACTGACTGCAGTGGCTGGCTGAGTGAGTGGCTGGCTGAGTGAAGTGAGTGGCTGCGCTGAGTGAGTGGCTGGCTGGCGAGTGGACTTGGCTGACGACTGGCTGGGCTGAGCGAGTGGCTGGCTGAGCGAGTTGCTGGCTGAGCAGTGGCTGGCTGAGCGATGGCGGCTAGCGAGTGGCTGTGCGAGCGAAGGGCTGGGCGAGCGAGTGGCTGGCTGAGCGATGGCTGCTGAGCGAGTGGGGCTAGGACTTAGGTGCTGCTGACTTAGTGGCTGGCTGACTGACTGAGTGGCCGGCTGACTGGATCTGAGTGGCTGGCCGGCCGACTGACTGACTGAGATGCTGGCGGCCGACGTGACTGACTAGTGGCGCCGGCCGACTGACTGACTGACGTGCTGGCCGGCCGACTGACTGAGTGGCTGGGCCACCGGCTGACTGACGTGGCTGGCCGCCGGCTGACTGAGTTGCTGCCGGCCGGCTGGACTGGAGTGGCTGTCGGTCCGGCTGACTGAGTGGGTGGCCGGCCGGCCGACTGGAGTGGTGCCGCCGGGCACAGGGCCGGCCGCCGACTGAGTGGTGCGCCGGAGGCCGAACTGAGTGGGGGCCGGCCGGCCGACTCTGATGGGTGGCCGGCCGGCCGGACTACTGAGGGTGGCCGGACCGGACCGACTGAGTGGTTGGCCGGCCGGTCCGACCTGAGTGGGTGGCGCGGTCCGCCACTGAGTGGTCCGGCGCTAGGCCGGCCGACTGAGCTTGGCCGCCGCTGATGCCGGTACCGACTGACGTGGCCGGCGACTGATGTGCCCACCGACTGAGTGCGCCCGAAGCCGACTGATGGGCCGACCGACTGATTGCGCCGACTGGCTGTACCTGACGACTGGGTGGCCGTCTACTGACACTGGTGGCCGGACTGAAGGCCGGCTGATGACTGGAGGGGCCGGCTGACTTGACTGGGTGGCTGCTGACTGACCTGACGTGGACTGACTGGACTGACTGAGTGGCTGCTGACTGACTGGCTTACGTGTTCAATTCAGAATTATTTATTAAGCCCTTTTACATCAGCCATGTCACAAACTGTTGTCAGAAACAGCCTGAAACTCATTACAGCAAGAAATGTAGATGTAGAAGCATGTTTCTCTCTCCTTCAGTGCCTGTTGAGGACCCAATGAAGGATATGGTGGAGGTAATGGAGGGAGGCAGGGAGGAGGGCTGGGATAAGAGTCTGCCTAGCAGCAAGCAGGTCACTTTCCTGGTGTACCGAGAGGGAGACCAGCTCAGCTTCTTCCGGGTCGTCGACCGAGGSGATGGAACTCTGACCCCTGTCTCAGAATCACTCAGGTGAGTCACTCTGAGACGATATACAGATTTTAGATCYGTGTGTTTTATTAGGAAGAGTAGGTGGCAGGTCCAAAGGTTAAGCATAGGGAATTAAATTGTTTAGGTTTAGGGMCAGCATGTCAACAATACGTCATTAAAATGACAGTTCTACACAGAGACAGTCTAAAAATAGACCTGGTTTATATTCTTCCTCAAATATCTGGTCAATGTCAGGACTGGTGAATGTGTGACGACATTGTGGACTAAAGTAGTTTAGGACAGTTCAGAACAGGATATATTTCTCTCTGTTAGCTGTTGATCTCTTCCCCCGTGAAAGTCCTGTCCATGTGTGATCTTTGCATTTTCTGTCCAAGTCGTTAATGTGTGTGTCTTGGTGTCCGTGTGTGTTCCAGTGGAGGCTCAGTGTACAACATGTACACGGAGGAGGAGGACGACGACGAGGAGACGGGGGGCTTGGCTTTGGGACAGCTGTCCCTGGAGAACTCTATCACCATGAACAAGATGAAGCTACTCAAAGCCAAKATGGAGGACATGAACATCAACAAGAAGGTAGATGGATTTTACTTTCTAGTTCTTTCCTTAGGATGTCATTATTCTCTATCCATTAACCTCTCTGGGATATGTGGGACGCTAGGCCAACGTCCAGTGAAAAAGCAGAGCGCCAAATTCAAATAAATTACTATAGAAATTAAACTTTCATGAAATCACACATGCAATACACCAAATTAAAGCTACACTTGTTGTGAATCCAGCCAACATGTCAGATTTCAAAAATGCTTTACGGGGAAAGCAAACGATGCTATTATCTGATGACATCACCCCAGTAAACAAACACAGACAATCCTATTTCAACCCTCCAGGCGCGACGCAAAACGCAGAAATAAAGATATAATTCATGCCTTACCTTTGACGAGCTTCTTCTGTTGGCACTCCAATATGTCCCATAAACATCACAAATGGTCCTTTTGTTCGAGTAATTCCGTCGATATATATCCAAAATGTCCATTTATTTGGCGCGTTTGATCCAGAAAAACACTGGTTCCAACTTGCGCAATGTGACTACAAAATATCTCATAAGTTACCTGTAAGCTTTGTCCAAACATTTCAAACTACTTTTGTAATACAACTTTAGGTATTTTTTAACGTAAATAATAGATCAAATTTAAGACAGGATGATCTGTGTTCAATACCGGAGGAAAACAAAGTGTAGCTAGCTTTCAGGTCACGCGCCTCTAACAAAGAGTACACTTCCCTCGAGCCTCATTCTGAACAGTGCTACTTCTTCATTTCTCAAAGGAAAAACCTCAACCAATTTCTAAAGACTGTTGACATCCAGTGGAAGYGATAGGAACTGCAAGAAGGTCCCTTAGAAATCTGGATTCCCAATGAATACTCATTGAAAAGAGTGACCTCAAAAAATGAAAAATCTGAATGTTTTGTCCTTGGGGTTTYGCCTGCCAAATAAGTTCTGTTATACTCAGACATGATTCAAACAGTTTTAGAAACTTCAGAGTGCTTTCTATCCAAATMTACTAATAATATGCACATCTTAGCTTCTGGGMCTGAGTAGCAGGYAGTTTACTTTGGACAAGTGTTTCATCTGGAYGTGAAAATACTGCCACCTATCCCAGAGAAGTTAACACGGTTAGGATAGTCGAGTATCGACGTCTTTATTATCCAAATAATTTTATTGGCAAAGTGCTTAACGGCAACCTAAACCTTCAAAATGCAAGTCTAGGTGACGACTCTGTGATTTACGAATCAACTTGCATCTAAAATAATTACTAATTTTCTTATCAAAATGAGTAATTCTCTGCCTCCCCTTGCTCGAACTGATCCCCTCAAACACGCTGTATGACTTTCTCTGTCTTCCCCCAGCCTAAGAAGTCTGCCAAGTTGAAACCTCTGTCACCCGTCGGTGCCCGGCCCTGCGGCAACTTTCTGGGGCTCCCCAGACACCACCGCCTCTTCCGTGTCCTGCCCCAGATCAACCAATCCCGCCACTCCGCCTTACACTTACCTCCAATCAGGGACCAGGGATCCGCAACTCCCTCTCCTCCCGTTGCTACTACCTCCGCCACCCACCTGTCAATCAGCGGCCAGGCGCCGCCMTATTTCTCTTCCTCGTCCTGTTACATGCTTCAGGAAGAGGAGTCATGGGAGACCAGCCTCAAGTCGATCCGGACCCCTCCTAAAGTGTCCCGGTTGGACATCGGCAGCACCAGGCTCATGAGGGACTGTGTGTACCCGCAGCTCCCCGCACTCCCCAGCAGGGGGCAGGCTGAGGGGACAGTGGAGCTGCCTGACTCCAGAGGAGAGGCACTGGGGCTGGAGTTGCTGGAGGAGGTTGCAAGCCTGCTGGAGCCCACACCGCCTGGAGCTCTGTACGGAAACCTGCTCACAGACCCTCTCATCCTGGACATCTCTACCCAGCCAGAGGAGGGTTTGTGCGGGTTGGATGGGCTAGGACCCCTGGGGGTTAGAGCAGAGCACCAGCTCTCCTCCACCCCCTCTCTCCTCTCCCAAGCTGAGGGGATGAACTCTTTAAACAACTGGGCTATGGGTGGTTCTGATAGGTTAGCCTGCAAAGGTCAGAGGACACAGTTAATAGGCAACACCCTTGATCATTTACCCGACTCTCCTTTCCYCTCTTCATCTTCCCCCTCTAGTAGATGGAAACTACCACAACCCTTTGAATTCACAGGCTCAGTAACGCCAACCCTACAATCCAATCCCCCCTCCTCCTCCCGCCCCACCACTCTCTTCTCCCCTGCTCCACCTCTCCCCTCCTCTCTTCCAAGTGGCTCTCATCTGCGAGGCATCAAGATGGACTCCCCAGGCAAGCGGCTGGAGATGATGAGTACAAGTGAGGCACGGGGCATCACCAAGCTGGCCAACCAGGCCTGTAAGAACCCTCTCGGGTCCCTCAGCAACACAGAGCTCCTGGCCTCCCTGTCCTCTTCCTCCAGGACCCCAGTCAGCAGCAGCAGGGAAGGCCTGGGACAGAGCCTGGGATTCGGGTTGGAGCTGCCYGCTGTTGGGGCCTCCAGGCTGGGCATGCTAGGCTCTACGGCCCCCTCCCTACAAGCCAACATCCAGCTGCTCCAGGAGGACCTGATCCGACGGATGTCCCCACTACACAGAGCGACCGCCTCTTACATGGTGAGTCATGAGGACAGACTATTGATATACAACCCAGCTAGGCAGGAAAATGGTTACTATCCACAAATAAGGACTTGCTGAACGTCCTAAATATAAATGAGCAAATCAAAGCAACACAATGATAGTGTGTTGTATTGTGAGGTACAGTACTCTTGTTCACTATATAGTTTGTGCGTAGCCTGAAATCTAACCTGTTTGCTAACATTCCACTCCTACTGTGTCATTGCCAAACAATGTTTAGCATGATAAGGAGTGGAATGATGGCTAAACAGACTGATACCCAGGTGGTGTTGATATCCTTGTATTGACCTGGTCTGAAACCTCTCATTGTTCCAGGCACCCAACAGCCTGGGATCAGCTGGAGGCTCCAGTTCAATAAGGAGACTAGGTGAGTGGGAAAACCCAGGGATCCAGGTCTGCTCAAAAGGAGTCCCAATTACTGCACTAGAGAATAGCATGCCATTTCAAATGAGGCCCCAATTAGAAGTTGTTCATTATATACTAGGGTAGGCCTCTCCAACCCTGTTCCTAGAGAGCTACGGTGGTTGCTCCACTGAAAGTTTTGTGATTATGCTGCGGTACTTAGAGGTCATTTGTGGTTTAGTACGGTACCCTGCGTCACCACTTCATTGCTCCAGACCAGAGCAAGGAGGAGTTAGAGTACTTATTATGCTTTTGGGTCCTACTGTGTCTCTAACTGACAATGAATGGGTGACATAAACCTAAATATAAACTGATAATTGTGCACGACCTCAGTATTACTTACTAAAACTGTTGTTACACTGAGGTTTTTATTTTGTTAGGATTCTTTTTCTCTATCCACAAATAAGCAAGGAGAGGAGGAGTTAGAGTACTTATTATGCTTTTGGGTCCTACTGTGTCTCTAACTGACAATGAATGGGTGACATAAACCTAAATATAAACTGATAATTGTGCACGACCTCAGTATTACTTACTAAAACTGTTGTTACACTGAGGTTTTTATTTTGTTAGGATTCTTTTTCTCTTACTGTCGTACTGTAGGCCACTCCTGACTGAGTGGCGGCCTCGACTGGAAGACCCATGAGATGACTGTAGGTTTTTGGTTTCTCTCCCTCCAAACGGAAATAATTATAAATAACAAACAGGCTGTATTTACAAATTAGTAACAATGTCTCACTCCACGTTCAAGGATGGCCTTTTTGTCGCTCATTTTACGTTATTTGAAAACGAAATCATCTCAAATAGAATTTTTTTAACCAAGCGATTTATTATTAATTTAGAATTAAATTAAAGCCCCTTGGATATTCTCACATATATATTATTAACCCAGTTATTAGCAGGACAATATATTGGTCATATTGGTCATGGCTCCCGAGTGGCGCACAGTGGGATTGCCTTGCAGTTCTTCAGCTGTATCCACTGAAAGCGCACGAGGTTCAAGGCACGAGGGCAGGGGGCACGGGATGGGCCGCAGAGCCGTGCACAGAAGACGGACCTAGCCCATGGGGAAGGGAGGAAGGGAGGGGGAGGCGGTGGACCCCCACCCCGCCACACTCGGTAGCACAGAGCAACACTTTAAGGGGCATTGCACTAATAATGGTGCAGACTTGGGAAACGTTTCCGCTGTTCTTAGTGCCAGTCTGCACGTTCAAACTAAAACAATGTAACTAATAATGGTATCTTTATGCTTTCGTTAATAAAATAATGATAAAAATACTTTTCCAAAATGCAGACGTTCATTTAGTTATGGATCCATAATGAATTACTATGGGAAGAAATATCACTGAATTACAGAAATATTAGGTCGAAGTTGCCTCATGAAGGTAAACAAATTGTTGCTTACTGGAAAATACTCTTTTAAACACACATGGTCACSTTGTACAGCGCCTTTATGGCTATTAGCAGGTAGCTGGACAATAGACTTGCCTAGAAGGAGGGTAGGGGGAGAATTCTATAGTCAAATGTATTTCTTAGTTAGGTTGGCTGTATCACAACCGGCCGTGATTGGTTGCAATTCAGTTTAATCCACCGTAAAAGACAAAACAAATAATACAACAAAAAGTATTATTATTATGTATCACATCTGACCGTGATTGGGAGTCCCATAGGACGGCGCACAATTGGCCCAGTGTTTCTATCACTTTTTTTTTCTTTTTTTACAAAATAACCTCAAATATCGTTATATGTTATCAAGTTGATGGCATAGTCATAGCGGCACCTACATAAAGCTGAGTGACTCACTCATTCATGGCTTTGGATCAAAATAAATAAGTACCAAAATTCTTTCTGATAGTCTTTAATAAATAAATGTTTTGGGTATTCTGACCTGGACACCATGTACACTATTATAATAGCCCATTATGGGCTATTAGTTGGACAATAAACCTCTACCAACACCTCTCTGTATTTTGATACTTTGTGAATGGGGCCTCCCCAGTGGCGCAGCTGTCTAAGTTACTGCATTGCAATGCAAAATGCGTTGCTACAGATACCCGTGCCGGCCACCACTGGGAGACCCATGAGGCGGCTTTTGGTTTTAATTTAGAATCTTCCAATCCTCTATATGTGATTATTGGCGAGAGTCAYGTCATACTTTTCAATATACTGTAGGCCTACCATAGGCGACATGAGTCTCTCTAGTGTTGAGTAATGTGCTGTTAAAAGTGGTGTAGGTCTTTATTTATTTAAAGAGCATATTGAAGTTAGAAGCAATAGCATTTGAAGCATTAGCCTACAACTATTTTAGCACCGTTTCGCGCTGCTCTGAGACAAGCATGGGGACTGGTCTTGATAAATCAATGAGATTTTATTTTGACTGAATCTCTGTTTGGTTATTGGTTAGACTACAATTAGGGTGTAGAAATGTTATGCTCTTAGTGTAACCTTTATTTAACAAGGCAAGTCAGTTAAAAACAATTTCTTATTTACAAGGACAGCCTACTCCTTCCTCCCCATCGGGGAATTGAACCCCGGTCTCCTGCGTGCCCGCACGACACAGGGATTCCTTTAGCTAAATAGCCCAGTACTATAGCCTACTCCCGACGTCACGTTGTACAGCATCATATTTTTTTMTTGGAATAGAAACACCATAATATTAATMAAATTAATTAAGCAACATTTCTTAAAATCAGTCTCATATACTATGTTCTTACAAAAAAAGGTTTTAAATTCTCTAGTACAGCCACTATTGAAGGTTATCATATGCTTCTYAAAGATGCCCTCTGGTGGTCAAACTAGCACTAACTAGCATTAATGGTACCAGTGGTTGGCACTTAATTAACGTGCCATAGAATTCTGCTGCACCACRCAAGCTGTGCTGCAGTACGCTGAAACTTTTAAAGGACAAACCACTGTACCGTTCTGTAGGTTTTCCCTCCAACCCTGTTCCTGGAGAGCTACCATTCTGTAGGTTTAACCTCCAACCCTGTTCCTGTAGAGCTACCATTCTGTAGGTTTAACCTCCAACCCTGTTCCTGGAGAGCTACCATTCTGTAGGTTTAACCTCCAACCCTGTTCCTGGAGAACTACCATTCTGTAGGTTTAACCTCCAACCCTGTTCCTGGAGAGCTACTGTTCTGTAAGTTTAACCTCCAACCCTGTTCCTGGAGAGCTACCCTTCTGTAGGTTTAACCTCCAACCCTGTTCCTGTAGAGCTACCGTTCTGTAGGTTTAATCTCCAACTCTAATCTAGCACAACTGATTATAATAATTAGCTGCTTGATAAGCTGAAGGGTGGCTCTCTAGGAACAGGGTTGGAGTGAAAACCACCAGGAGGCTGGCTCTCTAGGAACAGGGTTGGAGTTACAATTTCCAGGAGGGTGGCTSTCCAGGAACAGKGTTAGAGAGGTCAAATGAATAGAGGTACTTATTTCAGTCCACTTCAAGTGCTGATGGCATCTGTGTTCAACTGCTGTGCCATCTGTGTTCAACTGCTGTGCCAT
>NW_019942693.1:13308-21226 GCF_002910315.2 Salvelinus sp. IW2-2015
CTCCAACCCTGTTCCTGGAGAGCTACCCTTCTGTAGGTTTTTACTCCAACCCTGTTCCTGTAGATCTACCGTTATGTAGGTTCTAGCTCCAACTCTAATCTAGTGCACCTAATTCTAATAATTTGCATGTTGATAAACTGAATCAGGTTAGTTACAACTGGTGTTGGAGTGAAAATCTGCAGCGGGGGCTAGCTCTCCAGAAACGGGGATGGAGATCCCTTAATAGAAATATATATTTGTCCTGTAATAAGACAGAATGAGATCTTCTCAGATCATAATCTCATTGAATCCAAGAGGAAATGTGGTGGAAGATATCTGGAAGGGAAATTCCAAATGTCTTGAGAATCACCCAGTCGGGCGACACTATGTATACCCTCTTTATTGAGATGAAAAATCTGCTGGTTGCTGGTTCGTTTTCAGCCCAAGTCTTTGTGAAAGCAACATGTGTATCCTAGTAGCCCAGCACAGGGTCTGTAGTATGCAGTATAATGCTGTCCTGCAGACTGTTGTCTTTGTGTCTCTGGCCTGGTGAGGCAGGGTGGGTGGCCACAATCAACCCACTGCCGCAGACACACACACACACACACACACACACACACACACACACACACACACACACACAGTGTCAGAGAGACAGAGAACAGCTCTCTGACCGACCCAGGGGTAGTCGCAAACTGAGGGCGCATGCATACAGACAGATACATTGGCGCATGGACAGACACACCACACACATGTATAAGCATGTACACACAAAGCAGCTCACTGACCTAGGATTAGTGTCAGTGAGAACACACACATACAGCAAGTACATTTTCATGCAATTATATACATTTTGCCATGGGGTGTAGAGTAAGTGTTGCAATTTTAACGYAAATTTGCTGCAATTCTACACATTTTRACATGGGGCGGAGAGAAATGTTTGCCTGTTTTAATATCTGAGTGAGACTGACTAACTTGGCAATCTAAACATTTTTAGTTGACATGGGCTAACTGGGGCAGCAGGTAGCCTAGTGGTTAGAGCGTTTGGCCAGTAACTGAAAGGTTGCTGGATCGAATCCCTGAGCTGAAAAGGTCARAAATCTGTCGTTCTGCCTCTGGACAAGGCAGTTAACCCACTGTTCTCCGGTAGGCTGTCACTGTAAATAAGAATTAGTTCTTAACTGACTTGCCTAAWTAAAGATAAACAAAAAAAATCTAAATAATTGACTATCAGTGACTGACTGCTGACGCAAAATCTAATTATGAAGTTGCACCTTGTGTACTAATTGGAAACAGTAAATTGAGACCCCGACTGAGTTGCTAAAATATATTCTATATAAAATATAGATCCGAGAGCCTTCAAAAGGTGGACGGGCTGCCAGTTGCACGTCGTCGTGTTACATCCTGAATTCAAATTGGATTCAATATTATTTTACACTCACCCATCTACACACAGTAACCCATAATGACAACGTGAAAACATGTTTTTAGAAATGTTTGCAAATTTAGTGAAAATGAAATACTGAAATATTGCATTTACAGTACATACGTTTTCAGACCCCTTGCTATGACCCTCCAAATTGCGCGCATGATCATCCATGAGATGTCTCTACAACTGGATTTGGATTCCAACTGTGGCCAATTCCATTGTTTGKRCATGATTTAGAAAGACACACCTGTCCTATATAAGGTTCCACTGTTGACAGTGCATGTCAGAGCAGAAACTATACCATGAAGTCCAAAGAACTGTCCATAGATCTCCGAGAGAGAATTGTGATGAGGCATATACTGTATCTGGGGAAGGGTTTAAAACAATTTCCAAGAGCACAGTGGTCTCCATCATTGGGAAATGGAAGAAATATGGAACTACCCAGACTCTGCCTAGAGCTGGCCGTCCGACCAAACTGACCAACCGGGCAAGAAGGACCTTGGTCAGGGAGGTGACCAAGAACCCTATGACCACTCTGACAGAACTACAGAGTTCCTTGGCTGAGTTTGAAGAACCTGCCAGAAAGACAGCCTATCACCAATCTGGACTTTATGGGAGAGTGGCCAGACGGAAGCCACTCCTGAGAAAAAGGCACAAAACAGTACACCTGGAGTTTGCAAAAAGGCATGTGAAAGACTGTGAAAGATTCTGTGCCTTGATGAGACTAAAATGTAACTCTTTATCCTGAATGCAAAGTGCTATGTCTGGAGAAAGACAGGTGGTGAGTTGTGCCTGGTTAACGTCATCCCTACCGTAAAGCATGGTGGTGGMAGCATCATGCTATGGGGATGCTTTTCAGGGACTGGGAGACAGGTAAGGATAGAGGGAACAATGAATGGAGGCAAATCCTTGATGAGAACCTGCTTCAGAGTGCAAATGACTTCAGACTGGGGTGACGATTTACGTTCCAACAGGMCAATGACTTCAAGCATACAGCCAAAGCAACGCTGGAATGGCTTCAGAACAAGAATGTGAAAGTCCTTGAGTGGCCCAGCCAAAGCCCAGACTTAAACATTTGTGGAAAGATTTGAAGATTGCTGTTCACCACCGCTCCCCATTTAACTTGGTCATGGGTGCACCTCGCCCACGCTCAAGGTCCTAAACAATATCATAACCACCATCRATAAGAGACATTACTGTGCAGCCGTATTCATCGACCTGGCCAAGGCTTTCGAATCTGTCAATCACAACATTCTTATTGGCAGACTCAACAGCCTTGGTTTCTCAAATGATTGCCTCGCTTGGTTCACCTACTTCTCAGATAGAGTTCAGTATGTCAAATCGGAGGGCCTGTTGTTCTGACCTCTGGCAGTCTCTATGGGGGTGCAACAGGGTTCAATTCTCGGGCCGACTCTCTTCTCTGTATACATCAATGATGTTGCTCTCGTTGCTGGCGATTCTCTGATCCACCTCTACGCAGGCGACACCATTCTGTATACCTCTGGCCCTTCTTTKGACACTGTGTTAACTAACCTCCAGATGAGCTTCAATGCCATACAACTCTTCTTCCATCGCCTCCAACTGCTCTTAAATGCAAGTAAAACTAAATGCATACTCTTCAACCGATCGCTGCCCGCACCTGCCYGCCYGTCCARCATCACTACTCTGGACGGTTCTGACTAAGAATATGTGGACAACTACAAATACCTAGGTGTCTGGTTAGACTGTAAACTCTCCTTCCAGACTCACATTAAACATCTCCAATCCAAAATTAAATCTAGAATCGTCTTCCTATTTCGCAACAAAGCATCCTTCACTCATGCTGCCAAACATACCCTCGTAAAACTGACCATCCTACCGATCCTCGACTTCGGCGATGTCATTACAAAATAGCCTCCAACACTCTACTCAACAAATTGGATGCAGTCTATCACAGTGCCATCTGTTTTGGCACAAAGCCCCATATATCTACCTACCACTGCGACCTGTATGCTCTCGTTGGCTGGCCTCGCTCAGTACTTTGCCAAACCCACTGGCTCCAGGTCATCTACAAGTCTCTGCTAGGTAAAGCCCCGCCTTATCTCAGCTCACTGGTCACCATAGCAGCACCCACCCGTAGCACGCGCTCCAGCAGGTATATCTCACTGGTCACCCCCAAAGCCAATTCTTTCTTTGGCCGCCTCTCCTTCCAGTTCTCTGCTGCCAATGACTGGAACGAACAGCAAAATTCTCTGAAGCTGGAGTCTCTTACCTCCCTCACTAGCTTTAAGCACCAGCTGTCAGAGCAGATCACTGCACCTGTACATGGCTCATCTGTAAATAGTCCATCCAATCTACCTCATCCTCATACTGTATTTATTTATTTATTTATCTTGCTTCTTTGCACCCCAGTATCTCAACTTGCACATTTTACCATTCCAGTGTTTAATTGCTATATTGTAATTACTTTGCCATCATGGCCTATTTATTGCCTTACCTCTCTTATCCTACCTCATTTGCACATGCTGTATATAGATTTTCCTACTGTATTATTGATTGTATGTTTGTTTATTCCATGTGTAACTCTGTGTTGTTTGTGTCGAACTGCTTTGCTTTATCTTGGCCAGGTCGCAGTTGCAAATGAGAACTTGTTCTCAACTTGCCTACCTGGTTAAATAAAGGTGAAATAAAAAAATGTACTTAACAGAGCTTGAGAAAATCTGTAAGGAAGAATGGGAGAAAATCCCCAAATCCAGATGTGCAAAGCTGATACAGACATACCTAAGAAGAATCAAAGCTGATACAGACATACCTAAGAAGAATCAAAGCTGTAATCGCCGCCAAAGGTGCTTCTACAAAGTATTAACTCAGGGGTGTGTGAACTTATGTAAAKGAGATAATTCTCATGTTCACACACACGTTTGTGCACACACAATGACCCATACACACCATGCAATGAGCCAAGGACAGGCTTGCAGTACATCTTTGAGATCGGCTACATTGCAGTCGGCCTGCACAGATCACTAATCTGCAAATGACCTTGCATCCGAAATAACTACTCATTATGTAATCAAGATGAGCGATTCTATGTCTCACTTTGGTCAAACTGATTCTCTTCAAATAGCTCATCTTAGTGTGGCTAGCCTTTGAGAACGTACCCGTGTTTCCTCTTGAAAAATGTGTAGCAGTGGGGGGAAACGGTAATCTAGGTGCGGTTCAAAGAGGGGTMCCTCTCCCCTTGTTTTGGGGTCTACCCCAGAGCAATTTTATGTAGAAATACTGAGAAGCTCAGTTTTGGTGAATTTTAAAAGGATGCTGACACCATTTAGAATATAATTTCCACGTTCTAGAAATTATCCCCAAAAATTATTTTAAAGTGGCAATGTGTAACTTGCGACCCGACCAAATTCACATAAAAAGTGAGTTATAGATCTATCATTCTACTTTTAAGCAAGTCTACGAAGTGGTAGATCTGTTCTATGTTGCTATTTCTATGCTTCCTGGTAAGTTTTGTTTTTACATCTTTTACTTTCGGTTTTGACAAACCAGCTGAAACAACTATATGTTTGTTAATGATGGTACAATGATTCTCTACACTATACTAGCTTATTTTGTCACAAACTATTATAGTTTTAGCAACCAGGTAATGGCGGAGCGATTTCTTCATAGTGCAACTTTAACATATTGGACCATGCATATAGCTAATGCATGGTCCATATTATTATGTATGCTATTAGCAATAAGCCTTATCACATGTAGCCCAACTGATGCAAATCA
Source organism: Salvelinus sp. IW2-2015 (assembly GCF_002910315.2). Lineage (NCBI taxonomy): Eukaryota > Metazoa > Chordata > Actinopteri > Salmoniformes > Salmonidae > Salvelinus > Salvelinus sp. IW2-2015. The sequence continues at coordinate 18,473 of NW_019942693.1, forward strand.
AATTTGATTGGCTGCATACACATATTTAAGCAGATGTTATTGTGGGTGTAGCGAAATGCTTGTAATGCTTGCAGCATGGTGGCTATAAATAAATAGTCTGAATCATGGGGTTGCCTATAGTATCTGTATTTAGTAAGCATGTCCCAAAAAACTTGCATTAACACAGTGAATATAATGTACCTGTAGAGTAAGTTGAGGTGAAACCCCATGTTCAAGAATGGCCTTTTTCCCTTTTCAGATTACAACTGTTCACTTTCAGGTATTTGAAAACTAAATCATCTCCAATATAGTTATTTTTTAACAAGCCATAGAAAGTTGGTTGCAATTTCAGTTTAATCCACCTGAAAAGACAGAGAACAAATAATACAGCAAATATTGTGGTTGAACTCGAATATACTAATTTATGTTTAAAAAAGGTTTAATCTTTGTAAATTGTACAACATGCAGGTAACGCAGACATATGGAAACGTATGCTCTAACCAAAATTACAACCAACTACTTGCAGCATTACCACAAAGATGGAAGAGGCAAGTGGAAGGGGAAAAAAGTAAGGAACTTGTCTGTCGGCCCTGCATTAAAGACCAAAAAAGGTTAAAGAAAATTGTGATAAATAAAAATASATGCCAGTTTCATTTAAGGACAAAAAATGGACAGCTGTGCCATTATTTATTTTTGTATTGTCCATATGTAGCTTGTTTTTGGTCACAGGTCCAGGAATGGCTGAAGAATTGCAACATTTACCTGGAGCTAAYGCCGCATATAGCAATACTGGGTGATTTGAAAAGCCATAGTCAATCAATAATATAATTATTATTTTAGCAAAAATGTATATAAACTATGAGAATAGAAAGGTTCAGTACTGTTGTGAAGCATCACAGCACAGTTAGAAAATATATGGCAAATAGAAATCCAAAATGGATGGTGTTGAAGAGATAGATGGGAGGGGTTGAATGGAGCTGAAGGAAGCACTAATAACAAGAACCAATGTAAAACATACAGGGTTTRTAAAATGTATATAGGTTCAGAAATGTTGTGAAATAGCAGTTACAATAGCAGAAGTCAAACTGTATGGACATCAGAAATAGAGGAAGGACTAAAAACAGACAAAATATTACAACTAAAAAAAATATTGTGTGTGTAGAATGTATAAGCTGGGAGTAGAAGCCTACATGTTATTGTACAGGCAGGATGTGTGCTAACCCGTGTAGCGTTTCACCTCTTTTTAAAATGTTATTTAGGAGGTGCATCCGCTTTAATACTGCGGATAGATTGTTGCTTCCATCAATGTAATTGTCTGCATCATTTCCCATCCCCCATATATTTTTGGGGTGAATATATAAACACACACACACTTATTTTTTGGAATATACCTTCCTATATTATTCCCCGCAAACCATCGCTCCCTCCATCGGAGTAAACTAATAAGACTTCACACAAACCACCGCTCCCTCCATCGGAGTAAACTAATAAGACTTCACACAAACCACCGGTCCTCCAGTCGGAGTAAACTAATAAACTTCAACACAAACCACGGCTCCCTCCATCGGAGTAAACTAATAAGACTTCACACAACCACCGTCCTCCATCGGAGTAAACTAATAAGACTTCACACAAAACCACGCTCCTCCATCAGGAGTAAAAACTAATAGACTTCAACACAAACAAACGCTCCTCCATCGGAGTAAACTAATAAGACTTCACACAAACCACTTCATTAAAAAAATCCCCCAACACTTTCCCTGGTTGCCGCTACTCTTGTGCAACAACAAATGTAATCTGTCTAACTATTTAAGTCACTCCCCAAAAATTATTTAGAGAGAGGGTGGCGTTTTTACCCCAAGTTACCCTATAATTGACCCGTGTTACATTGAACCCCACTCTCCCCTGTGCGCTCATGGCGAATTGCAGAGCAGTATCGTGCTTAACCATGCCTCTGCTAAACAGTCTGGATCTAAAATGGGGCAGTTCACATTCTGTTTTTAAGAGTTGACAAATAAAAAAGGAATGGAAAGCTGAGATCCACCTCTTTTTTATTTATTTAACRAAGGTCATTAAAACTGCTGTTTCCACACCATTGCATTAAGCAGTCAATGCACAACAATTCTTATCAGAATGCATGTTTCCCTCTCTATGGCACTCGCACCTTGAGAGAAATATTTATCTAAAATAGAAGGCACAACACCAAGCCGACTAGGTAAATAGATAAACCAGACAACTCCGTAATAGGATGGTTTTCTAGTCATTACTCGTTTTGTTTGCAGAGGGAAAGTAAATGTGGACTGTTCTAGCATCTTCAAAGWGCGCCTCAACAAATCTTTTTTCATGTTCCATTTTTTGGGGGGAGCGTGGCACAGCGCCACAGCTAAATGACTGCAGCAGAAACATTGTAGTACATACTGTAATAGTATATCAGAGCAGATTAGTGAGGAGGACAACATCCAATCTCATGGCCCATTGCCTGCCTGGTTGGGAGATTCTCCTGTCTGCTGTGTCACACTAACCTCTGTTTATATCGGTCCTGTTACGCCTGGGCTTCACCCCTATATCTCGGTCTGTCTCTCTCTCTCTCTGTGGCCCCCTCTCTCTCTCTCTCTCTCGGTGGCCCCCTCTCTCTCTCTCTCTCTTTCTCTCTCTCGCTCGCTGCCCTCTCTCTCTCTCTCTCGCTGGCCCTCTACTCTCTCTCTCTGGCTGGCCCTCTCTGCTCTCTCTCTCGCATGCCCTCTCTCTCGCTGTCTCTCTCTCGCTGGCCCTCGC
>NW_019942693.1:27648-65834 GCF_002910315.2 Salvelinus sp. IW2-2015
CTCTCTCTCTCGCTGGCCCTCTCTCTCTCAAATTCACGCTGCTTTATTGGCACGAAAAACATTGTGTCAATATTGCCAAAGCAACAATGTATACAATATACATTGTAATAAGATTAAAAACAAATAATAAAATAAAATGGTAGTAATTAATAATACAAAAATAATAACAATAAAATGGTAACAGTCAATAGTAGAAATGTAATAAATATAAAAATCTAAATATGGAAAATGAAGCTATAACTAACTTATAACTAAATAACGGTCATCTTCACCATTATCATTACTACTACCACCACCGTCACTAAACTGCTATCATTACCATTACCACCTATACCACTACTATTTGGAATGATAAACATCAATAATAATAGTAATAATAAGTAAGTTACTGCTTACTATGCAGATGTTATTATTCAGTGTCCCCCAGGCTAGAGCAGGCAAATACATATTTGGTTGCAAGAGGAGCCATTGCTCCTTCGCCCATGAGTATTTTTAGTTTTTCCTCTGGGTTTAATAAGTTCAAATTTGGAATAAATGTAGTAATTTCTGTGAATAACGAATCTCTTTGTGAGGAATATTTATCACAGTAAAGGAGAAAGTGCATCTCTGTCTCTACCTCACCTGTCGTGCAGTGACCACATACACACTCCTCTTTGGGTAGCCATGTCTTTTTATGTCTGCCGGTTTCTATTGCCAATCGGTGGTCACTCAGCCTGTACTTGGTAAGGATCTGTCTCTTCTTCGTATCTCTGACAGAGTAAAGATAATCAGCCAATTCATATTCTCTGTTTAGGGTCAGATAGCAATTTAGTCGGCTTTGGGATTTTGTTTCTGGCCCTCTCGCGCTCGCTCGCTGGCCCTCTCGCGCTCGCTCGCTGGCCCTCTCGCGCTCGCTCGCTGGCCCTCTCGCGCTCGCTCGCTGGCCCTCTCAATTCAATTCAAGGGGCTTTCTTGGCATGGGAAACGTGTTAACATTTCCAAAGCAAGTGAGGTAGATCATTTTTATTGTTTATTTCACTTTTGTATATTAACAGTAAACATTACACATACAGAAGTTYCAAAAGAATAAAGACATTACAAATATCATATGTATATATACAGTGTTGTAACAATGYACAAATGGTTAAAGTACACAAGGGAAAATAAATAAGCATTAATATGGGTTGTATTTACAATGGTGTTTTTTCTTCAATGGTTGCCCTTTTCTTGTGGCAACAGGTCACAAATCTTGCTGCTGTGATGGCACACTGTGGTATTTCACCCAGTAGATATGGGAGTTTATCCACTGGATTTGGTTTTCGAAATTCTTTGTGGATCGTGATGTAATCTGAGGGAAATATTTTCTAATAGGTCAATGACATTGGGCTCAGGAGGTTAGAAGTGCAGCTAGTTTCCAATCATTGTGGTCATGTGTCCACAGTAGGTCTTTATCATTGAGAGACCATGGTCGCTCTACGGCGGCTTCTTCTCAATAGCTAAGGCTATTGTATACGACTGAGAGTCTGTTCACGTCAAGCTTTTCCTTAAGGTTTTATGGGTCAGTCACGAGTGGTTCATGTATATCTGTCACCGTGTGACTCTTCTGTTTTGGGCAAATTGCATTTCTGATTTGTCGTTTTTTGTTAATTATTTCCAATGGGTCAAGTAATTGTAATACTTTTGTTTTTTTTTGCATGATTTGGTTGGGTCTAATTGTGTTGCTGTCCTGGGGCTCTGTTGGGTCTGTTTGTAAACAGAGCCCCAGGACCAGCTTGCTTAGGGGACTTTTCTCCAGGTTCATCTCTCTGTAGGTGATGGCTTTGTTATGGAAGGTTTGGAAATCGCTTCCTTTTAGGTGGTTATAGAATTTAACGGCTCTTTTCTGGATTTTGATAATAAGTGGGTATCGGCCGAATTCTGCTCTGTATGCATTATTTGGTGTTCTACGTTGTGCACGGAGGATATTTTTGCAGAATTCTGCATGCATGCAAAGTYTCAATTTGGTGTTTGTCCCATTTTGTGAAATCTTGGTTGGTGAGCGGACCCCAGACCTCACAACCATAAAGGGCAATGGGTTCTATGACTGATTGAAGTATTTTTAGCCAGATCCTAATTGGTATGTTGAATTTTATGTTCCTTTTGATGGCATAGAATGCCCTTCTTGCCTTGTCTCTCAGATTGTTCACAGCTTTGTGGAAGTTAMCTGTGGCGTTGATGTTTAGGCCAAGGTATGTATAGTTTGAGTGCTCTAGGGTAACGATGTCTAGATGGAATTTGTATTTGTGTTCATGTCGACTGGACCTTTTTCGGAACRCCATTATTTTGGTCTTACTGAGATTTACTGTCAGGGTCCAGATCTGGCAGAATCTGTGCAGAAGATCTAGGKGCTGCTGTAGGCCCTCCTTGGTTGGTGACCGAAGCACCAGATCATCAGCAAACAGTAGACATTTGACTTCAGATTCTAGTAGGGTGAGGCCGGGTGCTGCAGACTTTTCTAGTGCCCTCCAATTTGTTGATATATATGTTGAAGAGGGTAGGGTTTAAGCTGTATCTCTGTCTCATCCCACGGCCCTGTGAAAAKAAATGTGTGTATGTGTTCTTTGCCTATTTTAACCGCACACTTGTTTGTGTACAGTTGAAGTCGGAAGTTTACATTTACATTTAACATTTAAGTCATTTAGCAGACGCTCTTATCMAGAGCRACTTACAAGTTTACATACACTTAGGTTGGAATCATTAAAACTCGTTTTTCAACCACTCCACAAATGTCTTGTTAACAAACTATAGTTTTGGCAAGTCGGTTTGGACATCTACTTGTGCATGACACAAGTAATTTTCCCAACAATTGTTTACAGATTTGTTTCACTTATAATTCACTGTTTCACAATTCCAGTGAGTCAAACGTTTACATACACTAAATTGACTGTGCCTTTAAAAAGCTTAGAAAAWTCCCGAAAATGATGTCATGGCTTTAGAAGCTTCTGATAGGCTAATTGACATAATTTGAGTCAATTGGAGGTGTACCTGTGGATGTATTTCAAGGCCTACCTTCAACCCAGTGACTCTCTTCGCTGACATCATGGGAAAATCAAAAAAATCAGCCCAAGACCTCGCAAAACAAGATTAGACCTCCACACAGTCTGGCTTCATCTTGGCAGCAATTCCAAATGCCTCGAACATCGTACCACGTTCATTGTACAACATATTACGAGTTCATACAATGGGACACACAGCTCATATACCCTCCGGAAAGAAGAGTGTTCTGTCTCCCTAAAGATGACAGACTGTGTCGCGAAAATGCAACAACTCCCGAGAACACAACAGCAAAGGACCCGGTGTCAAAGATGCCGATGCGAGAAAACAGTAACACAAATCAATCATATATCACAGTCACAGAATGAGTGCCATATTACTCGACCAAACCTGACAGGCCACCTGAGCAAAGCGAAGAACCACGCTCCACAAACCGCCCACAATGCGCGAAAAAGCTCAGCAAGACTACGTTTTGCAAACTACAGCCACCATGGACGAAGATGTTTTTTCCTGCTGGTCTGATTAATAACAATAAAATAAACTGTCTTGGCCCATAATGACCCCATCGTTAGTCCTCGAGGAAAACAATAAAGGGGGAGGCTTCTCGTAACGCTCGAAACACCCATCCCAACCGTGATCGGAAGCCACGGCCCGATACCGACACACAGCGGCCCTAAAGCAGCACGTCGTCGGGGTCTTCTCGCAGACTCGGACTCGGGTGCCAACCTCAACACAAATAGATAGCGCAATCAGACAGGGGAAATTACTTGATTATTGAGAGGCAACATTCTCAGAGACATCAGTCAGGAAAGTTGAAAGCTGTGGTCGCAAATGGGTCTTCCAAAATGGGGCGATGGACACATGAGCCCGCCACAGCATGCTTCCACTCTGTGGCCAAACAACTGATTTACCAGACCCCACAACAAACCAAGTTATCATTGGACGCTGGCCCCCATACATCACTCACAAAACAAACTACCCTGCCATCACCCTCCCCAAAATCCTCACTACTGAAACGGAGCACTCACCAAACACATAACATAGAACCTTCAATACCCACAGCCTCTCAGTGCCAGAGAGGAGGGCCCCAAAATCACCCAACCTTTCTTGTGGGAAGCCCTTGTGGCCACCGACAGCGCCAGTCTACGCCCCAAAATGTTGCAAGACCCCAGTTTAAGCACAAACTTTTAAAGCAGCAGATCTACCAACTTACTAATGACAGTTGTATGTAAAACTTTACCATCTTGACATATCACATCCTTAAAATGAAGTGGTGATCCTAACTGACCAAAGACAGGGAATTTTTACTAGGATTAAATGTCAGGAATTGTGGAAATCCTGAGTTTAAATGTATTTGGCTAAGGTGTATGGTAACTTCTTACTTCAACTGTGTGTGTATGTATATATTTTTTTACCCCTTTTTCTCCCTAATTTAGTGGTATCCAATTGGTAGTTAGTCTTGTCTCATCGCTGCAACTCCCGTACGGACTCGGGAGAGGCGAAGGTCGAGAGCTGTGCGTCCTCCGAAACCCAACCAAGCTGCACTGCTTCTTGACACGATGCCCACTTAACCCGGAAGCCAGCCGCACCWATGTGTCAGAGGAAACACCGTACAYCCAGAATCTCTAGTGGCACTGCGATGCAGTGCCTTAGACCGCTGCGCCACTCGGAAGGMCCTCGTAAACTTAACATGGGAATMATTTCTATCTGCTGCGAGGAGTGTAAGATTGTGATCACAATTCCCTCACTGGACCCAAGGGAGGACATTCAGTTKAGAGAGCCTCTTCTTTTACGTGTTACCTTGGTAATAGTTAGGAAACTAAACATCATTTAAGAGTGACATATTTGATGTTAATATCACCGCAGTGATCTTGGCTTAAGAACATAACTATCTTTTTATTCTGGTCTCCTCCCTCCAGGCCCCCCTGCATATCACYTGCCTTCAGTCAAGCTTCCGCTGGCCAAGAAGAAGAAGAAATCTAAACACTGCTTCCTCTGTGGCAAGAAGACTGGTCTGGCCACCAGCTACGAGTGCAGGTACACCTCTCAATTCTTCTATCATTCTCCCTCCCTACCTGCCTCTCTCTCCCTCATTAATCATTGTATTTCAATCTAGTCTGTTTTGTGTGTGTCTGTCCTACTCCTAGGTATGYCAGGAGTTAGTTTCATTAGTCGTATGTACTTGGATTGAAAAACTCAGTTCTGGTGACTTTTAAAAGGACGTTATACTCCCAAATGAATAAAAATGAAATGATGCTGACACAATCTAAAATATGATTTCCACGTCTAGAAATTAGCCCCATAAATTATTTTAGTGTCAATATGTAACTTGTTGGGCGACCCGACCAAATTCACATAAAAAGTGAGTTATAGATCTATCATTCTACTTTTAAGCAAGTCTACGAAGCGGTAGATCTGTTCTATGTTGCTATTTCTATGCTTCCTATTTCTATGCTTCCTGGTAAGTTTTTTTGTTTTTGCATCTTTTACTTTCGGTTTTGACAAACCAGCTGAAACAACTATATGTTTGTTAATGATGGTACAATGATTCTCTACACTACTAGCTTATTTTGTCACATAAACTATTATAGTTTTAGCAACCAGGTAATGGCGGAGCGATTTCTTTATAGTGCAACTTTAACATATTGGACCATGCATATAGCCAATGCATGGTCCATATTATTAGGTATGCTATTAGCAATAATATAGAATCTGTATTTAGTAAGCATGTCCCAAAAAGCTTGCATTAACACAGTGTAATGTACTTGTAGGGTAACTTGAGTTGAAACACCACACGGGTTATCACACATCCTGCCTGTACTTCTCACACAAACCACTTCATAAAACAATTGTCTGGGTATTTCTCCTACTACTATGTATGCCAGGAATTAAAGTTTGACGTTTTATTAGTCGTATTTACTAGGGCTGGGGGTTTGAAATAATTGCACATTGTATAGTATCATTCATCAGATATTTGGATATTCAAAACACGTTTTTTTATATTTTTTTAAGTACTTTCTAACCTGAGCATTGCTGCGTGAGGGAGAGAGGCTGGTGCGCTATTGCTGCAGCTGGCTCCGGATGTTATATGGGGTGGTGTGTGTAGCGGGGAGAGACACCCTCGCAATTCGGCTACAGCCAAGACTTGCTAACTAGTAGCAGCCACAATGTTATTTACCATCCCATATAATAGTGCCTGTCTTGACTGGAGTAACCTAGAGAAGCTATAGCTAGCCAGCCAAGCTAGCCAGGCTAATTGAGTCGCACATGCTGCGCTTTCTCTCAACCCCATTCATATAAAACAACAGCCTACCTGTTCGTTGCTCATTGTATCCTACTCCTCCTAATTGCAAACYTTTTATTTCACAAATGTATTGCATTGCATTAGTGAACATCCTCTTTGCCACTTTGATTGGCCAACATTAACAACAAGCTACACATTGTGAAGGCTAACGTAAACTCGTACATCGCCTTGGTCCRTACAATTGCCCTTATTTTAGCGCCCCAAAAACGTAATACTTCCAGGTCAACTGTAATGTCAATACCATTGTAAAGCACAATTTCTCCCCTTTCCAACATTATCAATTACATGACCTAAATGCTGCCCGTTTCTGCATAACTCAAGCAGGCAATGAGCCCCGTCGGGTCTTTTTAAAAATGGCGGGTGGGGAAGCGAAACTAATGCGTAATAGTGAGAAGGAGAGATGTTGTGTGGGAAAATTGCTTTTTTTYACTCGATCTGTCCAACTTATCACCWTATCGCCTCTAAAATGTAAATAAATCACTAAAGAATTTATATAATGTGTCATTACATACCTATTTGAAGGTTTGTGTCGAATTTGAATCGGGTTTTTAGGGAGGTGCAAAAGTGATCTTAGAAGTAAACAGCGGCTTTGAGAATGATGATCGCATGCACTGATGACGCAAAAAATGACTAGGTATCCCCCGTCACTGTCCATTTCTTGTTTTTAAACGATGAGAGAAGTGCTACACCTGGTGGAGAGAGATTGTAAGACAGAAATAGTTGCTGTACGTTACGACATGACACGTCACGATGTAACGGAGGGTCCGTTTTTTTCAACTTTTCTCCAATACTATGGAGCCATTACCATGTCGATCAACACTTGAATAGAAACCTAGTTCACACCCCCGATTTTGAAGTCAACACAGTCGCTACAGTCCCATTCGTTTTCTTTGTAGCCKCGTTTGAATGTTGCGGTTGCGCACATTTGTACGGAATGGGGTGAGTTTACGTTACCGGTCTTTGCACGTCATAAAAATGTAAATGTTTGTTTTATTAAATGAATTATTTGAAATGTCATGGTATATCCTTGTATGTAAYAATGTCACATGGATATTTGAATTTAATGACAGCCTTTTCAGTGTTAGAGGCATTTGAATACTAACGTCCTTTCGAAAAAATTGAGCCGTGCACATTCCTAGTATGTACAGGATACACATGGTAAACACCGTCCAACAAAATGCTTAGTTGCAGGTTCCTTCTCGACAATGCAACAATAAGGAATAAGATAATAATATGAACATAAAGATAATGGCTCAGTGGAATAAAATAAACGTTTTAGCATAAGTATAATACAGGAAGGCACAATTTATAGTCCAATATTTACACGTTTTGGGGAAGGGGTATTGTTCATGTCCAGGAGTTTGTCATCAACATGATATCACATCACATGCTGACTTAAGTCTCCACCACCACAACTCCATTATCACTCCCCTTCTCCCCTCTTCCCCATCTCCCCAATTCCTTTTCCTCCTCCCCTTCTCCCTTCCCTTCCTCTCCCCTCTCCTTGTCCTTGCTTAGAGAACACAGTGTGTGGTGGTGACGCAACAGAGTAACTGGAGCTGTGTAAACTCCTGGTCATAACGCTTAACTGTCTGATGTTGGAGTCACGCTGTGTGCAAAAGATTCTAATTGGACTAGATCACACAGCGCTAACTGTGATACAGTGTTACACTTGGTGTGTGTGGTTGAAAGTAGGACAGTTGCTTTGTAACACGCCCCTAGTCTGTAGTTTCCCCTTCATCTGAAAACGGATCTGAAAATATAGCTAGTCATAGTTAAATAAATGTGGAGGGTGCCCWTTTTTTTCTACAGGCATTAAGACAAAGGAAAGGGGTACCTGTATATAGTATGCTTACTTTCTCTAGTTCTTTTTATTTGTGTGTTTTTGTTCTACCTTGTTATTTTTAGTACTACATTGATTACTGCATTGTTGGGTTTTGATTTCRCAAGAAAGGCATTTCACTGCACTTGTGCATGTGACATTAAAACTTTAAACTTGAGGGGAGGAATCCATTTTAGACCAATGAGATGCACCATCCCATGGTGTTATGAGTTCAGATGAAGGAAAGGAGATGGTGCACCCATGGTGTTATGAGTTAGGATGAAGGAGATGAGGACTATAGACCAGTCAAGGGGAATACTGGAAATGATGATGCAACAACTTTCAATACTGTGCCCTTGGATGACTCCTTACCCCTAGCCGCCTAGCACGAACAATCTCACACAGACACACACACTTTTTTTGTCTCTATTTCAGTTCCTCTGGGATGGAGTCTGAATAAAGCTAGATAAACAGTGCATTCGGAAAGTATTCAGACCCTTTGCAGTAAAAAAAAAAACTGTTTTTGCTTTGTTATTATGGGGTGTTGTGTGTAGATTGATGAGGGGGGAAAAAAAACAATTTAATACATTTTACAATAAGGCTGTAACGTAAGAAAATGTGGAAAAAGTCAAGGGGTCTGAATACTTTCCAAATGCACTGTAGCTGCAGGCTTTCAGTAAAGTGTTACCAATTGGTGTTCTACTTATTACTATTGTTTTTGATAAGTAGAATTTTGTTATTATATCATCACACTTTCAAATTCCCTCCAACTTCAGGAGGTTAAAATGGAACAATCACAGCCATACTGTCTGAATAGGGCTGTTGTGTTCTTTCTCTCAGGTGTGGTAACAACTTCTGCGCCACCCACCGCTATGCAGAGACCCATGACTGCACGTACAACTACAAGAGCGCCGGGCGCCGCTTCCTCCAGGAAACCAACCCCATCGTCAACGCTCCCAAGCTGCCCAAGATCTGAGCCCCTCCCCATGTCACCCCTCTATCCCTGCACTCCTCTTTCCTCTTTGGGATGGAGGGATGAAGAGAGAGAAAATAACAGATGTACCTGAATGATTAAAAACAAAAAGAAAGAAGGAACTTGATCACCACTGTGTGCTTTTAAATTGACTTAACTACTTCAAAACGCCAAGTGTGAACAAAACGGAGAACACAGAATATTAGCAAATTAACTTTAGTAGCTAGCTGTTTCCTCCGCTCTGGACAATGTGAAYGAACTGTTCATCCGCTTTTCCTCATACAGTAATCTTGATCGTTTTCCATAGCAGGAAAGTATTGCATGTACATTTGTAGTTTTTAAAGCAGAATGTCTGTCTATTTCATGTTTTAACAGAACAGAAGTGCACGACTCCAAGCGTATAATGTTATATCTTTATATTTTTTGCTTTCTTTATCAGATTGTTTCTAAAAATAGGACTGCAGATCAGTCTTTGAGAGATGCACTTTAGAATTATCATATTTATATACCAATGTTTGACTTAGACATTTTTTCGAGGGAAGGCTGTTTTGTTTTTCTTTTTGTAATGAAGTGTTTTTATGTTGTCTTACTGTATCATAATGTTTTTATATCCAGCACCTATCTCTGCTTTCCCCCGCTCCTATGGGCACATACAGTACCAGTCAAAAGTTTGAACACACCTACTCATTCAAGGGTTTTTCTTTATTTTTACTATTTTCTACATTGTAGAATAATAGTGAAGACATCAAAACTATGAAATAACACATATGGAATCATGTAGTAACCAAAAAAGTGTTAAACAAATCAGACTATATTTGAGATTCTTCAAATAGCCACCCTTTCCCTTGRTGACAGCTTTGMATACTCTTGRCGTTCTCTCAACCAGCTACACCTGGATTGCTTTYCCAACAGTCTTGAAGGAGTTCCCACATATGCTGAGCACTTGTTGGCTGCTRTTCCTTCACTCTGCAGTCCAACTCATCCCAAATCATCTCAATTGGGTTGYGGTCGGGTGAGTGCGGAGGCCACAGAATGCTGTGGTTGCCATGCTGGTTAAGTATGCCTTGAATTCTCAATAAATCACTGACACGGTCTCCAGCAATGCACCACCACACCAACTCCTCCATGCTTCATGGTGGGAACCACACATGCAGAGATCATCCGTTCACCTACTCTGCGTCACACGCCATGATGCGTGTGGTTGGAACCAAAATCTCCAATTTGGACTCAATGGACAGATTTCCACCGGTCAAATGTCCATTGCTCGTGTTTCTTGGCCCAAGCAAGTCTTCTTTTTATTGGTGTCCTTTAGTAGTGTTTTATTTGCAGCAATTCGACCATGAAGGCCTGATTCACGCAGCCTCCTCTGAACAGTTGATGTTGAGATGTCTGTTACTTGAACTCTGTGAAGCATTTATTTGGGCTGTAATTTCTAAGGCTGGTAACGCTAATGAACTTATCCTCTGCAGCAGAGGTAACTCTGGGTCTTCCATTCCTGTGGCGGTCCTCATGAGAGCCAGTTCCATCATGGCGCTTGATGGTTTTTGCGACTGCACTTGAAGAAACTTTCAAAGTTCTTGACATTTTCAGGATTGACTGACCATGTCGTTTATCTTTTCTTTTATGACTATACCATATTTCAGCTGTTATTGCCAAAAGGCCATACTATCTTCTGTATACCAACCCTACCTTGTCACAACACAACTGATTGCCTCAATCACATTAAGAAGGAAATAAATTCCACAAATGAACTTTTAACAAGGCACACCTGTTAATTGAAATGCATTCCAGGTGACTACCTCATGAAGCTGGTTGAGAGAATGCCAAAAGTGTGCAAATTATTTAGTTTATGGTGTGAAAATGAGCTTGCTAATAAAGTCAGAGAGCTAACGTTACAACATCAGATCTAACATTAGTAACCTAACCAATTCGCCATTGTATTAACTGGTATGACTCCTTGCCGTGAAGAGAAATGACTGGAATATAAATGCCTAATGTGAACGTAACCATTACGTTTGGACGTAGCTCAAGACCTTCACATGTTCATTTTACGTGATAACGGCCCATATAGAATCTAATATCCGTCCATAATCTCTGTACTTTCTCGGTTGGAGAGGTGGCGCTTGCAAAGCCAGGATTGTTGGTTAAAATTCCCAGGGCCACCCAAAGAGTCTGCTAAATAGCATATTATATTACTATACTCCTTTATCACAATACGTACTTAGCACTACTCTTATCACTACCTTACTAGCATACCTCCTTATCACTACACTTAGCATACCTCCTATCACACTGTACTTAAGCATACCTCCTTACACATGTACTTTAGCATACCTCCTTATCACACTGTTACTAGCAACCTCCTTATCACACTACTTAGCATACGCTCCTATCACTATTCTGTACTTACATACCTTCTATCACTAATTGTACTTAGCATACCTTATCACTACTGTACTTAGCATACCTCTTAACTACTGTACTTAGCATACCTCCTTTATACATTACTACTGTTATCACATTAGCTGATACCTCCTTATCATACTATGACTTAGCCATATCCTTCTTATCTACCGTACTATAGCATACCCCTTATCACTACTGTACTCTAGCATACCTTCTTATCACTACTGTACTTAGCATACCTTCTATCACTACGATACTTAGCATACCTCTATCAACACTAACTAGCATACCTATCACTAATTAACTAGCATAACCTCCTCATCACTAACTGTACTTAGCATACCTTCTTATTCACTACTGTACTTAGGCATACCTTCTTACACTACTGTATTAGCATTACCTCCTTATCACTACTGTACTTAGCATACCTCTTTCCCTCAGCCTACTCTTATCACCCTCCTCTGAGAGGTCTTGTAAGTATTTTGTTTTGTATTCAGTACAATCCAGAGGCATTCTGTTCTTCAAGCACTACAGTACTAAAAGGACCTTCTGTCCTCCACATGCCTCTTCTCTTCTAAAAATGTCCCTCTGAACGTTCTGGGATGTAAGAGGATGATTGCCTACGAAATGGGCTCTGACAGGTATTCTCCAGTTATCCTAGTTCAYTAGCTACTAGGTGACCAACTCAKTGGCCTTGTTAGTGTCKGCTCTGAGATTGAAAAGTTGGTGTTTCGATCCCTGGTCAAGTCATACCAAAGRCTAAAAATGGGACCTGATTCTTCTGCTTGGCACTCGGCATTAGGGATATTGATTGGGGTTAATGCCCTGCAACAGACTAGCATCCTTGTCCAGGGGGGGTACTTGTACATCAAGCTGCCTCACGCTACAGAAACAGGAGATAGGCTCCTTCCTTATGGGTCGTTCTGACTCAGTCAAGGCTTAGTTACTAGGGCACTGGTCAAAAGATGTGCACGATTGGGAACAGGGTGTTGGGCTCTGGTCTTTAATAGTGCAGTACTTGTAGTAGTATTGCAGTAGAACCTAAATGTTCCCAAGGATGGAAGTTGATATCACCCGTCCACTMGCATCAACAAAACACAGTGTATAGGAACTATATAGCGAACAGGGTGACAGAAGTAGTACTCTACATTTCAGACCCTGACAGTAGACCAGGGAGATCCTATATTCTGTGAATTATAGGATCTTTAAGCAAATTTGAAATGGTTCCCTATTCCCTATGTAGTACACTCCTTTTCAGAGACTGGMAATGTCTTTCATTGTTAAATAGAATAGAAAATCATTAACTGATTCATGTCACATAGAACTTCCCCTGCCCAGACCCACCTGATGTGCCACTCCTGTAGTTTCTTAGCAACAASCTGGCTTTTATTACAGGGTTACTTTGTGATTTTGGCAATGCAACCCTTTCTCTACTTCCCCAGAGTCTGATGAATTCATGGATATCATTTTTATGTCTMTGCATCCAGTATGAAAGAAGTTAAAGGTAGTTTTGAAAGCCAATATTAACTAGCGTTAGCGCAAAGACTGGAAATCTGTGATATCTATCYKCATGCTAGCAGTTACCATAGACTTCCAGTCATTGCGCTAATGCTAGCTAGCAACTTGCTTCAAACTGCACGCAGACATAAAAATGGTATCAACGAGTTAATCTGTTAAGGGAAAGTAGATAAACGGCCAAAATCCTAAAGTATCCCTTTAACATGAGGAATTTAAGACCTCKCTCTCGCTCTATTAATCATTCTGATGAGGGAAGAGCAGTTAAGAGGAGAACATTACAGCACACCTTGATATGGAGATGGTGTTTCTTAAAGGGTTCATCCTGCCAATCTAAGGCAATGCATCTCAGTGCTAGCTGTGCCAYTAGAGATCCTGGTTTGAGTCCAGGCTCTGTCTCAGCCGGCCGCGACCGGGAGACCCATGGGGYGGTGCACAATTGGCCCAGCGTCRTCCGGGTTAGGGGAGGGTTTGGCCGGCARGGATGTTCTTGTCCCATCGCGCTCTAGCGACTCCTGTGGCGGGCTGGGCGCAGTGCACGCTGACACGGTCGCCAGGTGTATGATGTTTCCKCCGACACATTGGTGCGGCTGGCTTCCGGGTTAAGCGGGGRTTGTGTCAAGAAGCAGTGTGGCTTGGCTGGGTTGTGTTTCGGAGGACGCACGGCTCTCGACCTTCCCCTCCCAAGTCCATACTGGAGTTGCAGCGATGGGACAAGACTGTAACTACGAATTGGATACCACAACTGTATTCTCAGGCCCAGTACTGCTGTGCCTGATTCACACTATAGAGCCAAGCCAAGCTGTACTGGGCTGGCCTGGTTCTGCATCCACCGTAGCAGAGAATGGTTCAGTTTGGCCCTATACTATAGATCAGGCATTACACATCTAGATTCTAAGTGAGCATTTCACGGTAAGGTCYACACCTGTTGTATCCGGCACATGTGAGAAATGCAATTTGATTTAATTAGACTAATGACCATTGTTYCGCCACACTGTCTTGAACTGAGATCCATAAGCAATTATATATTTAATAAGTTGAAATCGTTTTTATTACACTGACCCAGAAATCCAGGAGTAATATCGCGATCCAAGCTCTGTTATGTGTTTCCACCTAATGATTGAGGTTAAGATTTTGAGAACGGGTAAAAAATCCAGATCTGTGATTATGGGAAACTTTACCCAAAGTGGAATAAGTCCCAACTCATTAGGAAACTGATTTCAGCAATATGCTTTTGGCTTGGAGGTAGAGATACAGTGGCTGGAGACAGGTTTCTGTACTCAGACTCCATCTCATTACAGGGTCTAGAGCTTATCTGCGGATATAAGAACTCCGTAATCACACTCTTGACCTCAATGACTTGTCAACAGCCGTGTGTGTCTGTAAGAGAAATAGAATCGAGCCGATTTTTAGGCAAGAGAAAAGGAAAGGACCTGTGAACCTACATCATATAACTGCTTGTTTACAAAATCACTATTTATTAGGAGGGTGTTACTGGGGGAGAGGTAGACACCGCTCCAATCTCACCTCATGGAAAATGAGGGAAGGCCATTTGTTTCCATAAATGGATTACAGTGGCTGATCGAAACCCCCCTCAGGATGCAGAGCAGGGTGCAGAGTGTCTGTTTCTAATGGACTCCGGGTCAGAACAGCCCTGGACTGTCACCGTTTTGTCACAAACCATTGTCCAACCTTCAAGCACGTCTTCAGAATGATGCATCTCAATAACACCCTATTACCTGTATAGTGACTACTTTTGTCCAGAGTCCTATGGGCCCTAGTCAAAAGTTATGCACTATAAAGGGAATAGGGTGGATTTGAGACGCATCATTCTAAAAGATGTCCAACCTCCAGCACAATGGTTTGTGACTGAAAGTGTGACTAACCATAATTTGTGCTTAGATCGATAGGAAGACAATGATAAATTACCTCCAGTAACCTAAGTGAGCTTGGTTAGCAGTGGTTTTCATATTAATTACTGGCATTGAGTTCAGAATTTAAGATGCCTGTAATTGTGTATGTGTGCATTTGCAAAGGTAAGCCAGGAGAATTCCACAATATCAGATAAAGTAGGAAACATCCTCTATCGATTGAAATCTAGTTGGTGTTGAGTTTTCAGTGTTTTACTAGGATCCCCATTAGCTGTTGCGAAAGCAGCAGCTACTCTTCCTGGGGTTCCACACAAAACATGAAACATGACATATTACAGAACATTAATAGATAAGAACAGCTCAAGGACAGAASTACATACMTTTAAAAACGGCACMCATAGCCTACATTACAGTATCAATACATACACACAAACTATCTAGGTCAAATGGGGGAGAGGCATTGTGCCGTGAGGTATCGCTTTATCAGTTTTTTTATCTGGTTTGCTGTTCATTTTTGAGCAATATGAGATTGAAGGAAGTTCCATGCAATCATGGCTCTATATAATAGTGTACGCTTTCTTGAATTTGCTCTGTATTTGGGGACTGTGAAAAGACCCCTAGTGGCATGGCTGGTGGGGTAAGTGTGTCAGAGCTGTGTGTAAGCTGACTATGCTAACAATATGGAATTTTCAACACATTAATGTTTCTTATAAAAAGAAGAAGTGATGCAGTCAGTCTCTCCACTCTTAGCCAAGAGAGACTGGCATGCATTGTATTTATATCAGCCCTCTGATTACAATGAAGAGCAATACGTGCCGATCTGTTCTGGGCCAGCTGCAGCTGAACTCGTTCTTTCTTTGTAACACTTGACCACATGACCACAATAAYCAAGATGAGACCAAATTAGAAGGACTTGCTTTTTGGAGTGTGGTGTCAAAAAAAGCCGAGCATCTCTTTATTATGGACAGACCTCTCCCCAGATTTACAACCATTGAAATCTATATGTTTTGACCATGACAGTTTACAATCTAAGGTAACACCAAGTAATTTAGTCTCCTCAWCTTGTTCAACAGCCACATCATTCATTACCAGATTCAGCTGAAGTCTAGCGCTTAGGGAATGATTTGTACCAAATAYAATTMTCTTAGATTTAGAGATGTTCAGGACCAGTTTATTACTGGCCACCCATTCCACAACTGATTGCAACTCCTTGTTAAGGCTTTCAGTGACTTCATTAGCTGTGGATGCTGGTACGTACAGTGCCTTTGTAAATTATTCAGATCTTTTTCCACATTTTGTTAGGTTACAGTCTTATTCTAAAATTGATTAAATWGTTTTTTTCCCTCATCAATCTACACACAATACCCCATAATGACAAGGCAAAAACTGTTTTGTAGAAATGTTTGCTTATTTATTCATAATAAAACACTGAAATATCACATTTACATAAGTATTCAGACCCTTTACTCTGTACTTTGTTGAAGCACCTTTGGCAGCAATTACAGCCTCAAGTCTTCTTGGGTTTGACGCTACAAGCTTGGCACACCTGTATTTGGGGAGTTTCTCCCATTCTTCTCTGGAGATCCTCTCAAGCTCGATCAGGTTGGATGGGGAGCGTTGCTGCACAGCTATTTTCAGGTCTCTCCAGAGATGTTTGATCGGGTTCAGGCTCTGGTTGGGCCACTCAAGGACTTTCAGAGACTTGMCCTGAAGCCACTCCTATGTTGTCTTGGCTGTGTGCTTAGGGTCGTTGTYCTGTTGGAAGGTGAACCGTCGCCCCAGTCTGAGGTCCTGAGSGCTTTGGAGCAGGTTTTCATCAAGGATCTCTCTGTACTTTGCTCCGTTCATCTTTGCCTCAATCCTGACTATTCTCCCAGTCCCTGCCGCTGAAAAACATCCCCACAGTATGATGCTGCCACCACCATGCTTCACCATAGGGATGGTCCCAGGTTTCCTCCAGATGTGATACTTGGCATTCAGGCCAAAGAGTTTAATCTTGGTTTCATCAGACCAGAGAATCTTGTTTCTCATGGTCTGAGAGTCTTTAGGTGCCTTTTGGYAAACTCCAAGCGGGCTGTCCTGGGCCTTTTACTGAGGAGTGGCTTCCATCTGGCCACTCTACCATAAATGCCTGATTGGTGGAGTGCTGCAGAGATGGTTTGTTCTTCTGGAAGGTTCTCCCATCTCCACAGAGGAACTCTAGAGCTCTGTCAAAGTGACCATCGGGTTCTTGGTCACCTCCCTGACCAAGGCCCTTTTCCCCCGATTGCTCCGTTTGGCCAGGCACCCAGCTCTAGGAAGAGTCCTGGTGGGTCCAAACTTCTTCCATTTCAGAATAATGGAGGCCACTGTGTTCTTGGGGACCTTCAATGCTGCAGAAATGTTTTGGTACCCTTCCCCAGATTTGTGCCTCTACACAGTCCTGYCTCGGAGCTCTACAGACAATTGCTTCGACCTCATGGCTTGGTTTTTGGTCTGGCATACACTGTCAACTGTGGGACCTTATATACACTACCGGTCAAACGTTTTAGAACACCTAATCATTCAAGGGTTTTCCTTAATTTGTACTATTTTCTACATTGAATAATAGTGATACTCAAACTATAAATAACACATGAATCATGTAGTACAAATTAAGTGTTAAACAACATCAAAATATATTTTATATTTGAAATGCTTCAAATAAGCGCACACTTTACCTGATGACAGCTTTGCAACTCTTTGCCTTCTCGTCAACCAGCTTCCATTGGTAGTACGCCTGAAATGCATTTCAATTAACAGTGTGCCTTAAAAAGTTCATTTGGTGGAAATTTATTTCCTTCTAATGCATTTGAGCTAATCGTTGTGTGTGACAAGTAGGTTGGGTGTAGTCAGACGATAGGTTCCTATTTGGTAATAAGAAAGTCCATAATGGTAAGAAAGCTCAGATAAGCAAGAGGAAACAACAATCCATAATTACTTTAAAACATGAAGGTCAGCAATACGAAAAATTAAGAACTTTGAAAGTTTCTTCAAGTGCAGTCCTAAACCATCAAGCGCTATGATGAAACTGGATCTATGAGGCCTCCACAGGAAATGAAGACCCAGAGGTACCTCTGCTGCAGAGGATAAGTTCATTAGAGTTACCACCCTCAGAAATTGCAGGCAAATAAATGCTTCAGAGTTCAAGTAACAGACACACTCTCAACATCAACTGTTCAGAGGAGACTGTGTAACAGCCTTCGTGGTCAAATTGCTGCAAAAAAACACTACTAAAGGACACAATTAAGAATAAAGACTTGCTTGGGCCAAGAAACACGAGCAATGGACATTAGACCAGTAGAAATTTGTCCTTTGGTCTGGAGTCCAAATTTGAGATTTTTAGTTCCATGTGTCTTTGTGAGACGCGGTGTGGGTGAGCAGATGATCTCCGCATGGTATTTTCTCACCGTAAAGCATTGAGGAGGATGTGTATGTGTGGGGGTGCTTTGCTGGTGACTCTGGGATTTATTTAGAATTCAAGGCACAATTAACCAGCATAGCTACCACAGCATTCTGCAGCGATACGCCATCCCATCTGGTTTGGGCTTAGTGGAACTATCATTTTGTTTCAACAGGACATTGACCCAACACACCTCCAGGCTGTGTAGGGCTATTTGACCAAGAAGGTGATGAAGTGCTGCACTCAGATGACCTGGCCTCCACAATCCGACTTCCACCCAAATTGAATGGTTTGGGATGAGACAGACCGAGAGTGAAGGAAAAGCAGCCAACAAGTGCTCAGCATATGTGGGAACTACTTCAAGACTGTTGGAAAAGCATTACAGGTGAAGCTGGTTGAGAGAATGCCAAGAGTGTGCAAAGCTTGTCAACAAGGCAAAGGGTGGCTATTTGAAGAATCTCAAATGTAAAATATATTTAGATTTGTTTCACACTTGTTTGGTACTACATGATATTGTTATTTGTGTTATTTGGGGCGCAGCGTAACCTAGTGGTTAGAGCGTTTGGACAGTAACTGAAAGGTGTTCAAGATCCAATCCCGAGCTGACAAGGTAAATCTGTCGTTTTGCCTGAACAAGGCAGTTAACACACTGTTTCCTAGGCCGCCATTGAAAATAAATTGTTTTAACTGACTTGCCTAGTAAAATAAAAATGTCATAGTTTTGATGTCTTCACTATTATTCTACAATGTAGAAAATAGCATGAATAAATAAAAACCTTTGAATGAGTAGGTGTTCTAAAACTTTTGACCGGTAGTGTAGACAGGTGACCTTCCAAATCATGTCCAATCAATTGAATTTACCACAGGTGGACTCCAATCAAGTTGTAGGATAATCTCAAGGATGATCAATGGAACAGGATGCACCTGATTTCAATTTCGAGTCTCATAGCAAAGGTTGAATACCTATTATCACGTTTCAGGTAAGACCCAAAAAGCAGACTGTGTTGAGAGTAAACAATGTTTATTACAGCAACAGGGGCAGGCAACAACTGGTCAAGGCAGGCAGGGGTCGATAATCCAGAGTAGTGGGGCAAAGGTACAGGACGGCGGGCAGGCTCAGGGTCASGGTGGGCAGAAAAGGTCAAAACCGGGAAAAACAGGAACAATAGGCAAGACAGGAGCAGGGGGAARACGCAGGTAGTTTTGATGAACAAAGCAAACTGGCACAGACAGACAGAAAACACAGGTATAAGTACCCAGGAGATAATGGGGAGATGGGCAACACCTGGAGGGGGGTGGAGACAAGCACAAGTACATGTGAAACAGATCAGGGCGTGACACCTATGTACATAAGGTATTTCTGGTTTTTGCATTTAATAAATGTACAAAAAATTCTAAAAAACAGTTTCCGCTTTGTCATTATGCGGTATTGTGGGTAGATTGCTGTGGAAATTGTTTTTTWAAATACATTTTAGAATAAGGCTGAAACTTAACAAAATGTGGAATAAGTCAAGGGGTCTGAATACTTTCCGACAGTACTGTATATGGTTGAATCATCAGCATACATGGACACACAGGCTTTGTTTAATGCCACTGGCAGGTCATTGGTAAAATATAGAAAAGAGTGGAGGGCCTAGAGAGCTGCCCTGCGGTACACCACTCCCTACATGTTTGACATTCGAGAGGCTTCCATTTTACCTTTCTAGGACACACGTTCCGCTAGCRGCACCCCACCACAACATTCCGCTGTAAAGGCAGCGGGGGAAATTCAATTTTTTTAAACAAATATGTTACTTTCACACATTAACAAGTCCAATACAGCAAATGAAAGATAAACATCTTGTTAATCTACCCATTGTGTCCGATTAAAAAAATGCTTTACAGCGAAAACACAACATATGATTACGTTAGATCACCGCCAAGTCCATTTTCCCAGCCAAAGATAGGAGTCACAAGGCCTCCCGGGTGGCGCAGTGGTCTAGGGTCTGGGTTCGCGCCCAGGCTCTGTCGCAGCCGGCCGCGACCGGGAGGTCCGTGGGGCGTCGCACAATTGGCATAGCGTCGTCCGGGTTAGGGAGGGTTTGGCCGGTAGGGATATCCTTGTCTCATCGCGCTCCAGCGACTCCTGTGGCGGGCCGGGCGCAGTGCGCGCTAACCAAGGGGGCCAGGTACACGGTGTTTCCTCCGACACATTGGTGCGGCTGGCTTCCAGGTTGGAGGCGCGCTGTGTTAAGAAGCAGTGCGGCTTGGTTGGGTTGTGCTTCGGAGGACGCATGGCTTTCGACCTTCGTCTCTCCCGAGCCCGTACGGGAGTTGTAGCGGAGACAAGATAGTAATTACTAGCGATTGGATACCACGAAAATTGGGGAGAAAATGGGATAAAAAAATAAAAATAAAAAATAAAAATAAAAAGATAGGAGTCACAAAAAGCAGAAATAGAGATAAAATGAATCACTAACCTTTGATGATCTTCATCAGATGACACTCATAGGACATCAATATTATATTTATATTATATTTATATCCAAAAATCTTAGTTTACATTGGCGCCATGTTCAGAAATGCCTCCAAAATATCCGGAGGAATTGCAGAGAGCCACATCTAATAACAGAAATACTCATCATACACTTTGATGAAAGATACATGTTTTACATAGAATTAAAGATACACTTGTTCTTAATGCAACCGCTGTGTCAGATTTCAAAAAAACTTTACGTAAAAAGCACACCATGCAATAATTGAAGACCGCGCTTCCCACAGCCCTATGACAAAAACATTTATCCGCCATGTTGGAGTCAGAAATACAAAATTACATCATAAATATTTCCCTAACCTTTAATGATCTTCATCAGAATGTACTCCCAGGAATCCTAGTTCCACAATAAATTGTTGTTTGGTTCAATAATGTCAATTATTTATGTCCAAGTAGCTACTTTTGCTAGCACGTTTGTAGACATGTCCAAACGCTCGCGCAGATCCAGGCGACTCGGACGAAAACTTCAAAAAGTTATATTACAGGTCGAATAAACTGGTCAAACTAAGTAGAGAATCAATCTTCAGGATGTTGTTATCATATATAATCCAATAACGTTCCAACTGGGAGAATTTCTTTGTGTCTCTAGAAAGTAATGGAAAGCAAGACGATATCATTTAGAATGGCCGCGTGACACAGGAACTGGCAATCTGCCAGACCACTGACTGAACCAGTTTCCCATCCGGCCCACATCACAGTAGAGGCTTCATTCAACGTTCTACAGACTTGTGACATCTATGGGAGCGCGTAGGAAGTGAAAAAAAAATCCATATCTGACTGGGATTTGAATAGGCGATGAGAGTTGAAAATCAACCAGCCTCAAGATTTCCACTTCCTGTTTGGAAGTTTGCCTGCCATATGAGTTCTGTTATACTCACAAACATAATTCAAACAGTTTTAGAAACTTCAGAGTGTTTTCTATCCAATAGTATATAATAATATGCATATATTAGCATCTGGACAGAGTAGGAGGCAGTTCACTCTGGGCACGCTATTCATCCAAAGTGAAAATGCTGCCCCTATCCCTAAAAAGTTAAAGAAAACCCTCTGAGTTAATTAGATAGACAGCATCTGAACCACGATATGGCAGAGGTTGAAAATCCATACACACATACAGTACCAGTTAAAAGTTTGAACACACCTACTCATTCCAGGGTTTTTTCTTTATTTTTTCTATTTCTATTTTCTGTAGAATAATAGTGAAGACATCAAAACTAAGAAATAACACATGGATCATGTAGTAACCAAAAAAGTATTAAACAAATCTAAATAGATTTTTGATTCTTCAAAGTAGCCACTTTGCCTTGATGACAGTTTGCACGCTCTTGGCAGTAGCTTCCATGTCAGTTGTCATTATTGATCAATAACAATAATTTTTCCATCTCTCACACCTACTTTATAAAATTCAAACTTACAACGCTTTTCTTTCATTATTGTTTTTTAAATTCATGAATAAAATGCTCAACTGTTTCATTGTTGGCATTTCCTACCTACGTTTGCCCACTTTGGCCATGAAGTAATCATTACAATAATTGGCACATCAAGGGTTTTGTGATGAAAAGCCATCTGATTTGATGAAAGATGGAGTTGATTTTGTCTTTCTGGCCAGCATCCCGGAGTCACCTCTTCACTCTTGACGTTGAGACTGGTATTTTGCAGGTATTATTAAATGAAGCTGCCAGTTGAGGACTTGTGAGCGCGTCTGTTTCTCAAACTAGACAATCTAATGTACTTGTCCTCTTCTCAGTTGTGCACCAGGGCCTCCCACTCCTCTTTCTATTCTGGTTAGAGCCAGTTTGCGCTGTTCTGTGAAGGGAGTAGTACACAGGTTGTCCGAGATCTTCCGTTTCTTGGAATTTCTCGCATGGAATAGCCTTCATTTCTCAGAACAAGAATAGACTGGCGAGTTTCAGAAGAAAGTTCTTTGTTTCTGGCCATTTTGAGCCCGTAATCGAACCCACAAATGCTGAGGCTCCAGACACTCAACTAGTCTAATAAGGCAGTTTTTTGCTTCTTTAATCAGAAAACAGTTTTCAGCTGTGCTAACATAATTGCAAAAGGGTTTTCTAATGATAAATTGCCTTTTAAATGATAAACTTGGATTAGCAAACACAACGTGCCATTGGAACACAGGAGTGATGGTTCTGATAATGGGCCTCTGTATGCCTATGTAGATATTCCATAAAAAATCTGCCATTTCCAGCTACAAATAGTCATTTACACATTAACAATGTCTACACTGTATTTCTGATACATTTGAAGTTTTTTAAAGGACAAAAAATTGCTTTTCTTTCAAAAACAAGGACATTTCTACGTGACGGCAACTTTTGAACGGTAGTGTATGTGGATACAGTATCAAGCATTTCACACACTGTCACACCCTGATCAGTTTCCCCTGTCCTCGTTATTGTCTCCACCCCCTCCAGGTGTCACTTGTTTTCCCCAGTGTATTTATACCTGTGTTTCTTGTCTCTCTGTGCCAGTTCGTCTTGTATGTTTCCAAGTCAACCAGCGGTTTCCCGTTCTCCTGCTTTTTGCATCTCCCGTTTTCTAGTCCTCCCGGCTTTGACCCTTGCCTGTTTTCTGAGCTTTGTACTCGCCTGCCTGGCATTCTGCTGCCTTGACCACGAGCCTGTCTGCCACTCCTGGACTCTGATTCTGGGTTTTGACCTTTTTGCCTGTCCACGACCATTCTCTTGCCTACCCTTTGGATTAATAAACATTGATACGACTCCAACCATCTGCCTCCTGTGTCTTTATTTGGGTCTCACCTTGTGCCTTGATACACACATTATTTAGATACTGACTGTTAGCACTTGGTGGCCTATAGCAACACCCCAAAAGAATAGGCTTTAGATGAGGCAGATGAACCCACAACCACAGCACTTCAATAACACTTGACATGAGATCTTCTCTAAGCATTACAGAGAAATGGCTCTGAATAAACACTGAACAAAAATATAAACACAACWTCTAAAGTGTTGGTCCCGTGTTTCATGAGCTGAAATAAAAGATCCCAGAAATGTTGAGGAATATTTCTGTCTGTAATAAAGCTCTTTTGTGGGGAAAAACKAATTCTGATTGGCTGGGCCTGGCTCCCCAGTGGGTGGTCCTGGCTTCCAAGTGGGTRGGCCTATGCCCTCCCAGGCCCACCCAAGGCTGCACCCCTGCCCAGTCAGGTGAAATCCATAGA
Source organism: Salvelinus sp. IW2-2015 (assembly GCF_002910315.2). NCBI lineage: Eukaryota > Metazoa > Chordata > Actinopteri > Salmoniformes > Salmonidae > Salvelinus > Salvelinus sp. IW2-2015. The sequence goes on from NW_019942693.1 coordinate 51,699, forward strand.
TTAGTTTATTTATTTTATTTATTTCAATTGACTGATTTTCTTATGTGAATTGTAACTCACTAAAATCTTTGAAATTGTTGCATGTTGCGTTTATATTTTTGTACAGTATATATAGCAACACCTCCCCCATAAGCATTTCTGTCTCTTCTATAGATGTTATATCCTTGTATTGTTACTGCTGTATCATCAAAGGAATTATCTTAGTGAGTCTCAGAAATGGCTAATATATGAATATTATTGTTAGCAAGTTATTGAGTTCATTAACCTTTTTTCTAAGGCTACATACAATATATTAATATGGGCTATTTTCAGCCCTTTCCTGGGTAGCTTCTCACAGATAGACAATCTGTTCGAGGATGTACCACGGTATGCACATAARGTATGTACCACATTTGTTATGTGAGTGATTTGGCTACTTTTCTTCATTTTATGTTAATTTAGAAAATCATTTTATTTGTTACATTCTAACAGCCAGTTAGCTACCTGTTATATGGTGACTAGAATTATTAAACTATACTATTCTCTGGTATATTGTCTGTGTTGTAATGAGTCATATTAGAACACACCAGGAAAGGAGAAGTGGAGCACAAGTGCATTCACTTCACTGTTAACAGACTGCCTTGGCAGTCGAGAAGCAATGATTTGCCTCCTCTAGTCCTTTCCTTTCATTGTCTCCTCTCCTCATCTCCTCTCATTGTCTACTCTCCTTAGCTCCTCTCATTTTCTCCACTCCTCATCTCCTCATCTCCTCTCCTCACCTCCTTTCATTGTCTCTTCTCCTCATCTCCTCTCTTTGTCTACTCGCCTCATCTTGTCTACTCGCCTCATCTCATTTTATCATTATCTCCTCTACTCATCTCCTCATCTCCTCTCATTGTCTCCTCTCCTCATCTCCTCTTATTGTCTCCTCTCCTCATCTCTTCTTATTGTCTCCTCTCCTCATCTCCTCTGTTTGTCTCCTCTGCTTGTCTCCTCTTGTCTCCTATTGTCTATTCTCTTTCATCCACACTGATATGAAAGATCTGGACAATTCAGCTGTTTCTCCATTTTGGCCAAACTCGAGATCATGCTAGCCCACTGAGCTAAAACCTAGATGTCAGCTCTGAGTGGGAGCTAACACGAGCAACACAATGTTCAGGTGTGGAACAAAGGTTACTCACCATCCCAGCTCTTATAGTCTACATGTCCAGCAGGAAGAAAGTGAGGTGCTCATTAGTATTGGACCTCAGAATCAGTGGCCTTTAAGAGGCATCAGCAGTGACAATGGACCACAGTCTCTCCTTCTTGTCCCTTGCACGCACGCATGCATGCACGCACGCACGCACGCAGGCAGGCAGGCAGGCAGGCAGGCAGGCAGGCAGGCAGGCAGGCACTCACACCAATCTCTTGTCCCTGCCTAACATCCTCCTCCTGTATGAAGAGCTCAACTCTGGCCGGGGACTTGAAATGGGTAATGCAGCCATAACATTGGAATTTGTTGTCCTATTTTCCTCATTTAGCGCCTCGTTCCGACACTCAGAATCTTTAATGTGTTGAATCACATATTCTCAAGCAGGGCGGCTGGAATTTGAGACAACTGTCCCTCCCTACCCCTCATCCTATTCCCTCTACCTATTTCTTGGCCCCTTCCACCTGCATAGAGAACATTCTGTGGGGGTGACGTTACTTTATTGATTGTGTAAAAAAGGATAATTATCAGATGGTAATGTCTCTGCCTGGCCGGTTCCCCTCTCTCCACTGGGATTCTCTGCCTCTAACCCTATTACAGGGGCTGAGTCACTGGCTTACTGGTGCTCTTTCATGCCGTCCCTAGGAGGGGTGCGTCACTTGAGTGGGTTGAGTTACTGACGTGATCTTCCTGTCTGGGTTGGCGCCCCCCCTTGGTTTGTGCTGTGGTGGAGATCTTTGTGGGCTATACTCGGCCTTGTCTCAGGATTGTAAGTTGGTGGTTGAAGATATCCCTCTAGTGGTGCGGGGGCTCTGTGCTTTGGCAAAGTGGGTGGGGTTATATCCTTCCTGTTTGGCCCTGTCCGGGGGTATCTTCGGATGGGGCCACAGTGTCTCCTGACCCCTCCTGTCTCAGCCTCCAGTATTTATGCTGCAGTAGTTTATGTGTCGGGGGGCTAGGGTCAGTTGGTTATATCTGGAGTACTTCTCCTGTCTTATCCAGTGTCCTGTGTGAATTTAAGTATGCTCTCTCTAATTCTCTCCTTCTCTCTTTCTTTCTCTCTCTCGGAGGACCTGAGCCCTAGGACCATACGTCAGGACTACCGGGCATGATGACTCCTTGCTGTCCCCAGTCCACCTGCCCTTGCTGCTGTTCCAGTTTCAACTGTTCTGCCTGCGGTTATGGAACCCCTACCTGTCCCAGACCTGCTGTTTTCAACTCTTAATGATCGGCTATGAAAAGCCAACTGACATTTATTCCTGATTATTATTTGACCATGCTTGTCATTTATGAACATTTTGAACATCTTGGCCATGTTCTGTTATAATCTCCACCCGGCACAGCCAGAAGAGGACTGGCCACCCCTCATAGCCTGGTTCCTCTCTAGGTTTCTTCCTAGGTTTTGGCCTTTCTAGGGAGTTTTTCCTAGCCACCGTGCTTCTACAYCTGCATTGCTTGCTGTTTGGGGTTTTAGGCTGGGTTTCTGTACAACACTTCCAGATATTAGCTGATGTACGAAGGGCTATATAAAATRAACTTGATTTGATTTGATTTGATTAAAAGCCTCAYGAAAGACTTATAATGTATCTGCATTATAATGCATTATACCTGCAGGCTTTCAGTAAAGTGTTACCAATTGGTGTTCTAGTTACTACTATTGTTCAGTAGAATTCTGTAATTATATCATCACACTTTCAAATTCCTCCAACTTTTGTAGAAAATTGAACAATCACAGCCAAAAATATCCTCCACCGTAGTGTATTGATCATACCTCTCAAAAGACCCACAAGTTTGATATAAATATATTCCTGAGAATAAAGCAATAGATGCATTGTTTGACATCAAGTCAATAGCCAGCTAAATGAAGTCAAGAGAATTGACAAGTGCTCCCAGGTTTGGCACGGCCAGGCAGATAGGAGTGCTTGGCTGGAGTAGGCCACGGACAGCCATAATTGATTTAACTCGTCCAAGTGCCAAAGGACAAAATACTGTCAATGAGTCTCCCTTTATGTATCAACATTCCCAGAGTCCCCTGCTGCTGACCCACGCCTGAGAAATGCAGTGTTTATTTACTGACACAAAGGAATTTGTTCGATTCTACTTTCTGTTTCTGAATTGTTCAACCTTATGACTGTGCCAAGTTCCTCTTAACTGGCTGTAACAGACGGAACACACAAAGGCTGTAAAAGCTGTCTTCCTTTCTTTTAACAGTGAATTAGAAATGTACAATGACACCGGGATAATGTGGCAGTGTCTGTGTGAGTGTGTGTGTGTGTCACACTGATAATGTGTCTCTGTGGAATGAATGTGCCATGCTCTGCTGAGTCAAATATTAACGTGAGGAGGAAGTGAAATGTGGGGGGGGGGTTGGGGACGACATCAAGATGATTAGGCACAACTTGTCTGACAGGTTTAACCACATCACAACTATACCCAAAGACAAAGTGAAGGTTTCCGTGTGTGTGTAGATATGTGTGTGTAGATATGTGTGTGTAGATGTGTGTGTAGACATGTCTAGATGTGTGTCTAGATGTGTGTGTAGACATGTGTGTAGATGTGTGTGTGTGTAGATGGGTGGGTAGACATGTGTGTAGATGTGTGTGTGTAGATGTGTGTGTAGATGGTTGACAACTCAACATAATCACAAGAGACATAGTATATAGAGTATATACTCTTATTTCAAACTGTTATCGCTCCCCCTTCCCTCTCCCTCTCCTGTTCCCTCTCTCCCCCATTGCCCCTCAGACCAAATGGATGACTGCTGTGGCATATCAAATTGTTGTGGTACACATGACTGTGTTATGCCTCTGCCAGATTCATTCAACAGGGAAAAACAAGGAAACGCTCAGAAGAATCCATGCCTCAGTCCATCTCAAAGTGCACTGGATTTATAAGCACATAAGAGCATTGGCATACCACAGTCATACTGTGTACCACAACAGTTTGATATGCCACAGCAGTCATCCATTTGGTCTGAGAGAGAGAGAGAGAGTGAGAGGTAAGAGGCCCTCAATGGAAAGATAGCTTGTTGAAATACATCTTTGGATTTCACTGTTTCTGTCCTTAACAATAACTGTTTTTAATCATGCTGTCTCTCTCTCCTTCTCATTCTCTCTGTCATTATGACGCTATCTCTTACTCTCTCTCCCTCGTTTTCCCTCTCTCCTTCTCTCTCTATTTCCCCCTCTCTCTCAAGCTCTCTCTCTCTCTTGCACGCACACACTCACCCCACACACACACACACACTCCACACGTACACACACTCACTCACTCAGTGGCCCAGACACGCGCGTCCCTTTGGCATCCGCCGGTCCCCGTGAGGTGCCCACACACTCCAGACACACACAGAGGCCCTGTTGTCCTGCCCCAGCCCCCAACCACACAGAGACAGACTGGGAATCAGTAATCACATCAAACACAGTGACAGGCCTCACAGAGATGGAGCAAGAGCTCTCTGTCAACAGGGGATAAAGTTTTAGATGAGGGTTATTCACTCACTATTATAATGAATACATAATAACTTGCTTAGTCAGTGTGGATAGTTTTCAGGTGTATGTACATTTTAACAGTCAACAAAAATCATCCTTATCATCATCATCATGAAAATATCTCAACATTAATATGACCAGCCCTTATCAATCAATGCAACATGAGTTGACGCCTTCTCTGCTGAAGCGCCTGCCCTTTAACGACGTTTTTTTCTACCCGTCCCATTTTTTTCACTCCATTTTAACGCGGAAGTCAGTGACGCATATAGTCTACTGTACATTCAGATGCAGATGGGGGCTATGAAATAAACAAAACATMATCGCCATTTAGTTCGGGAGAAAGCGGCGGTGAGTGTTCATTGTTTTGTTCTGCACGGTGCGTACATTTTGAACTGCGATTTGAGCATTTGATCACCGCGGAGCACTTCAGGAAATGTAAATTATCTGGCTACATTGTAACTGCTGCGCCTTTTATAAAAGAATTCTTCCTGAGACGACGCGTGGCTTGATGGACTAGTTTGGACCATAAAATTGTGTTAATATCTGCATTTCACGACCGCTGCTGTAGCCTACAGAAATACATAACTGACAGCAATTCTACAACATAAGGAAGTATTAAAAATACGGTGGGTGTGATATTACTTCAAATATTATATGAGCGATATATGGACGCAGAGCGAATCAGCTGCTTTATTCTGCATAATAGGCTATTAATTTCAACTAGCGCCAGGCTACATAGGTATTCTTGCTGTTTTTCATTTAATTTGCACAATAATTCTGTCACACATTCATTTCCTCTTTGGGAATGCAACCACTAGGTATTCGTATTCCAGTGTTGACATTAATAATGTTTTATTTGTGATAACGTGAGATAATCCAGATGAAATATTCTCGGTTAGGAGAACATGAATAATATTGCGCTGTTCTTTAGTCTATCATCACATATTCGTGAATCGTGCGCATTAATAAAAAGAGAAGTATATTAGATAAACCATTGGTCGGTGACGGATGAGAATGTAGCTTTCATTTTCATATATCATTATCTGTAATCAAACCTTCACAGACCGCGCGAGCCTAAACTGCGCTGCTGCGCGATAGCCAAGCCTACAAAAGCAAGGTTTGTTTCATTGTATAGATCTGACGTTTTACCCAGCATATCTCCAACTATTATCTTTATTGCGATTCGTGTACCTTATGTAGTTAATAGACAAAAGCCTAATGAGTGTGTTTCGTTTCTTGGTCATGTGGTTCCAGCATAGACATTCCGGCCACCATCCGGTCTCTTTCGGACTGCCCGGTCCCCGGTAGGTAATAAACAGGGAGAGAGAGATGCGATCGATGGGGTGCAGCTGTAGTAGCTCATCTTGACTCATGGGCACAGAGTGATTTGAKTTGTGTGTGGATTGCTACACATCCWAGGAGCCTATTGGATTCCATTGATAAGTATTTATGCAGAATATGCTACCGCAATGGGCAGGTTTAGGAACTAGCTTGTGGTTTAATTTGAGCGATAATGGTGAGAGAGGAAATAGTGAATGTTGCAGATACATTTATGATCTGGCATCATTATTCTAAGCAGATCTAACTCTCTGCATGTCCTCAAATGGACTCATCATCTTCTCTCTCAAGTTTTCTTTCCTCTTTACTTCAGTATCACTTCATCATGATGGAYGGTTGGATCCGTCTTCCTTCATTTGCTGCCACTAAACTCCATTTTCCACCAATGAATTTACTGCAGTGCTTTGGACTTCATCAACCTCAATTGGATCCTTATTCTTGTACAAATTTCCTCTCAGACTCGTATTCGTGTAAATCGCGGCTCTGTATAAGAGCATCTAMTAAATTACTTAGATGTGAATGTAATGTGTAATTGTGTGCGAGCSGGCAATCTTGTGTTTGCTGTGTTTTGTGTACAGTACTGCAACAGGCTAATGAACAAGCCTGATGTGTTCTGTGTACAGTATAGTCCAGTACTTTAACAGGCATGGTATGTGTGTGTGTGTTACATCACACCAGCAACAGGTTACATCGTGATGGCAGTAACAGGAACAGCGGCATCTAGTGGGCAAACCGTGGTACTTTCACACTAATTTATGGTAAAATATTGCAAGCGACTTCAATGGCTAATATCTCTGAATGGGGGAAAATATCAGCAGATTCACAGGGAATAGATTGCAAATGGTGAAGAAGCAATACTACAAGCCACAGCTCCATACTACTTGTCAAACATAGAGAACTGATAGTGTATACTGGTTGTTGGGGTGGGGTTGATGTGGGGGGTCCGTGGCTTTTGACCATTTTATTGGATTCCTCTTACTCAATGGTAGGAAGAAGTTTGGGCAATATCGGATGTTGGGTACTATATTTATTGAATATTATGTGAATCCTAAACATTTAAAGGGTGAATTTGAGTGCAATCAATTAGCTTAATTTCTCTGAGATCAAATTACATTTCAACAAAATAATGTTTCAGGAATGTTAATCCGATCTGTTTCTAGCTACAGAAATGATTTCAGAACAATCTGAGATGGTGGGTGTCAATCCTCTTTCTTTTTATTATTGCTCTCTGGTATCTTGAGTAGCATGCAGGCATWCACCTGCATAACACAATGTCTCCTGTGGTGGGGCCTTACTGTAACTAATACTGCTGCTATCTGTCATCTGGCATCATGGGAATACCTGCTATACTGTAGTTGGCTTTCTCAAAACACTGTGGACACTGTCACTGTGGAGTTTCTGATTGCTTTCTGTTGGTTAAAAATATGTATTTGACCAAATGTGTGAATGTGCAGTGGGGATATGTAGTCCTGTGTCTATTTACAGAAAGCATGTGGTTATATAATGAGTCATAGCATTATTTATTTGAGACTATTCCATTGGTCTTAAAGGGTGGCGAACAGCCCATCTGGCCTGGCTTTGCTCTGCTSTTCTGTTCAGCTGTGTGTTCTCTCCATACAGTATCAGCTTGCTGTCTTTGTGTTAAAGCTAATCTATTCTGGGATGGATTGTCAACAGTCTGTAAAGTCAGAGGGGTTTTAAGTCAAACCAAGAGGTCCAACAAGCCAGTACTTCCATAAGAAACTCAGAGTAAAGTAAACTCAGGCAGTTGTATTGTATTTGTTTGTATTCAGGCAGCAGTTTGTCCATGAGTTTGTCCATGAGTGCAGCTGCCATGACACTTGTGTGATCAGAGAGGGGTTTCCATTGGGTAGACATCTTGGTAATTGACTATCTTTGCTAAAGCTGTCAGACCTCCTTACAAACATAAGAGGAGAGAGGCCTGTCAAGAGAGAGAAATTATATTTAAACTTCCCAATTAAGAAGCTAAATCAGGAGAAAGCCCTGTCACATCTGTCAATGAACGTGGTGAAAAAACGACAGGGGAGAAGAGAGAAAGCCAAGCGACTTTCTACTGTCTGCTATCAAATCAATTCATAATTCGTTCTCTTAGAGGTGTGTTTTGAGGAGAGTAATTTTATCCAATTAACTATTAATCTTCAATTTTTTTACAATGTGACTAGGGTTGGCACAATTACCATATAACTGTGTAACCGACAGTTATGGATGAAGACCGTCATGAAAAAAACAAAAATATCGTAATGGTTCAAATAAATCCTACAAAAATGAATAGCTGACTGAAGATGGGACGGCCGGGCATTTGTATGGCAATTTGACTGGTAAAATCATGGGGGTACACTTGAAATTACAACACATATTGATGGGTACACTTCATGCTTTTACTTCCTGCTTTCTCCTCGCAATGGCTGCCAGTTCACCCATTACTCCATCATTGACTTGAATGAGGATGCCCGTTCTATTCATTCTATTTCTATGGCACAGGCAGTCAGGAGCGGAGGAGAGAAGAAGAAAAATGGCCAATTACCTTTATCCAAAATTCCATGACCATCACAGCCCTAGTATGCCACAGTATAGTGGTGATTCTTAAGAATGTCCTTGCAGTTAAAACTGAGTTTGGAGTAGTAGAAGATGTATTTCTCAGTTATCACTCATTCCCTATTGTGTTAATTTAAATAGAAATAGGTTTTTAAACCAAATTAATTGTKGGTAGCGAGGACAAGTAGACCATTTCCTAGAAAGCCCTTGCTTTTTCAGGAAATGTACTCAATAATAGTMATCTTTGTATGGATTTTTACCAGGTGCAACATCCATTTGCAGCTCTTTTGGCCTCAATCATATTTGGCTTGTCATATTTCATTAACGTCAAACTATGGCTGTGTTTCAAAATGCGTACTTGTGTTTCTGTCTGGAGTGTATAGCGAGTATGGATGTCAACTGTCATTTTTCAAGTGTGATTCCAAACGTGTTTTATTTTTAAATTGTTCAGGAATAAGGCATCACAATACACACTAAATACTGACCTATCTCTCCCTAATTTCCTTTTCATCCTCATCATCTTCAACATTAGTTTGTGTCTATAGAAGAGCATTTCCTCTTATGAGAACTCATGTTCAGGAAAGGACTGTATAAAATGTAGTCAGGAGAGGACTGTATAAAATGTAGTCAGGAGAGGACTGTATAAAATGTAGTCAGGAGAGGACTGTATAAAATATAAAATTAGTCAGAGAGGATGGTATGAAATGTAGTCAGGTGCGTATAAAATGTAGTCAGGAGAGGACTGTATAAAATGTAGTCAGGAGAGGACTGTATAAAATGTAGTCAGGTGAATACTATATAAAATGTAGTCAGGAGAGGACTGTATAAAATGTAGTCAGGTGAATACTATATAAAATGTAGTCAGGAGAGGACTGTATAAATGTAGTCAGGAGAGGACTGTATAAAATGTAGTCAGGTGAAGACTGTATAAAATGTAGTCAGGTGAAGACTGTATAAAATGTAGTCAGGTGAAGACTGTATAAAATGTAGTCAGGTGAAGACTGTATAAAATGTAGTCAGGTGAAGACTGTATAAAATGTAGTCAGGTGAGGACTGTATAAAATGTAGTCAGGTGAGGATTGTTTATAAAACATTCCAGGGGTTTCAAAGGCTCTGATGAAGTTTGTGTCGAATTAAGAGAATTTACTGTTATCAGAAGTCATGGCCAAGGCAGGATGTTGTACACTATAAAACTTTCCAGTGGGTTTTCTGAGGCTCTGATAAAGTCAATGAGTCTTTATAACTGAGTTAACAAGATGTGTTACTGTGTGGGTGTTCTCTCTCTCTCTCTCTCTCTCTCTCTCTCTCTCTCTCTCTCTCTCTCTCTCTCTCTCTCTCTCTCTTCATTTTCCACTTTCAAAGTCTTTCTCTTTTTTTTTCTCTCCTTGCTCTCTCGCGCTGTCCATCTTTCTGTCTGTCTGTGTCTCATCACCAGTCTAAAGAAGCGTATCTTATTTCCTAGTTGTGCACACAAGGGCAAATTCCCCCTGTTAGTCTTTCTAGCCAGTCCTTTTTGATAGTTCAAGAAAAATATGTAGATTGAAACAAATATACTATACTATAATATACTATAAACAAATATGGATACTCTGTGTGACCAGAGTATCCATTATATTGACCAGATACTCAAGTGGCTACTCTAACAATGAAAAAAGTTTGCCTGGGTACCAGTCTCTTTAGCTAATCCACTCCCTGTACTCCATATCAAGTGTGAAAGGCAATGGCAAGAAGTGCTAAGGACTGGAATGTTAGATAAAGAGACTGGTGCTCTTTCTAACCAATGAGATGGCAGATACAGTTGAAATCCGACGTTTACATACACTTAGGTTGGAGTCATTAAAACTCGTTTTTCAGCCACTCCACAAATTTCTTGTTAACAAACTATACCTTTGGCAAGTTGGTTAGGACATCTACTTTGTGCATGACACAAGTCATTTTTCCAACAATTGTTTACAGACAGATTATTTCACTTATAATTCACTGAATCACAATTCCAGTGGGTCAGAAGTTTACATACACTAAGTTGACTGTGCCTTTAAACAGCTTGGAAAATTCCTGAAAATGATGTCATGGCTTTAGAAGCTTTTGATAGGCTAATTGACATCATTTGAGTCAATTGGAGGTGTACCTGTGGATGCATTTTTTATTTATTTATTTATTTCACCTTTATTTAACCAGGTAGGCCAGTTGAGAACAAGTTCTCATTTACAACTGCAACCTGGCCAAGATAAAGCAAAGCAGTGTGACACAAACAACAGTACAGAGTTACACATGGAATAAACAAACATACAGTCTGTTACACAATAGACAAAATCTATATATAGTGTGTGCAAATGAGGTAAGATTAGGGAGGTAAGGCAATAAATAGGCTGTGGTGGCGAAGTAATTACAATTTAGCAATTAAACACTGGAGTGATAGATGTGCAAAAGATTAATGTGCAAGGAGAGATACTGGGGTGCAAAGGAGCAAAAAAAACTACATCAATATGGGGACGCGGTAGTTGGATGGGCTATTTACAGATGGGCTATGTACAGGTGCAGTGATCTGTGAGCTGCTCTGACAGCTGATGCTTAAAGTTAGTGAGGGAGATATGAGTCTCMWGCTTCAGTGATTTTTGCAATTCATTCCAGTCATTGGCAGCAGAGAACTGGAAGGAAAGGTGGCCAAAGGAGGAATAGGCTTTGGGGGTGACCAGTGAAGTATACCTGCTGGATCGCGTGGGTGCTGCTATGGTAACCAGTGAGCTGAGATAAGGCGGGGCTTTACCTAGCAAAGACTTATAGATGACCTGGAGCCAGTGGGTTTGGCAACGAATATGAAGCGAGGGCCAGCAACGAGAGCATACAGGTCACAGTGGTGGGTAGTATATGGGCTTTGGTGACAAAACGGATGGCACTGTGATAGACTGCATCCAATTTGCTGAGTAGAGTGTTGGAGGCTTTTTTGTAAATGACATCGCGCAGTTAAGGATAGTCAGTTTTACGAGGGTATGTTTGGCAGCATGAGTGAAGGATGCTTTGTTGCGAAATAGGAAGCTGATTCTAGATTTAATTTTGGATTGGAGTTGCTTAATATGAGTCTGGAAGGAGAGTTTACAGTCTAACCAGACACCTAGGTATTGTATTGTCCATATTCTAAGTCAGAACCGTCCAGAGTAGTGATGCTGGAAGGGCGGGCAGGTGCCGGCAGAGATCGGTTGAAGAGCATGCATTTAGTTTTACTAGCGTTTAAGAGCAGTTGGAGGCCACGGAAGGAGAGTTGTATGTCATTGAAGCTCGTCTGGAGGTTAGTTAACACAGTGTCCAAAGAAGGGCCTACCTTCAAACGCAGTGCCTATTTGCTTGACATCATGGGAAAATCAGAAGAAATCAGCCAAGACCTCAGAAAAAAATTTGTAGACCTCCACAAGTCTGGTTCTCCTTGGAGCAATTTCCAAATGCCTGAAGGTACCACGTTCATCTGTACAACCAATAGTACGCAAGTATAAACACCATGGGACCACGGCAACCGTCATACGCTAAGGAAGGAGACACGTTCTGTCTCCTAGAGATGAACGTATTTTGGTGCGAAAAGTGCAAATCAATCCCAGAACAACAGCAAAGGATCTTATGAAGATCCTGGGAGGAAACAGGTACAAAAGTATCTATATCCACAGTAAACGAGTCTATAGCGACATAACCTGAAAGTCCGCTCAGCAAGGAAGAAGCCACTGCTCCAAAACCGCCATGAAAAAGCCAGACTATGGTTTGCAACTGCACATGGGGATGAAGATCGTACTTTTTGGAGAAATGTCCTCTGGTCTGATGAAACCAAAATAGAAACTGTTTGGCCATAATGACCATCGTTTATGTATGGAGGAAAAATGGGGAGGCTTGCAAGCCGAAGATCACCATCCCAACCGGGAAGCACGGGGGTGGGAGCATCATGTTGTGGGGGTGCTTTGCTGCAGGAGGGACTGGTGCACTTCACAAAATAGATGGCATCATGAGGGAGGAAAATTATGTGGATATTTGAAGCAACATCTCAAGACATCAGTCAGGAAGTTAAAGATTGGTCGCAAATGGATCTTCCAAATGGACAATGACCCCAAGCTATCTTCCAAAGTTATGGCAAAATGGCTTAAGGACAACAAAGTCAAGGTATTGGAGTGGCCATCACAAAGCCCTGACCTCAATCCCATAGAAAATTTGTGGCAGAACTGAAAAAGCGTGTGCGAGCAAGGAGGCCTACAAACCTGACTCAGTTACACCAGCTCTGTCAGGAGGAATTGGCCAAAATTCACCCCAACTTATTGTGGGAAGCTTGTGGAAGGCTACCTGAAACGTTTGACCCAAGTTAAACAATTTAAAGGCAATGCTACCAACTACTAATTGAGTGTATGTAAAACTTCTGACCACTGGGAATGTGAATGAAAGAAATAAAAGTTGAAATAAATCATTCTCTTCTACTATTATTCTGATCTGACATTTCACATTCTTACAATAAAGTGGTGATCCTAACTGACCTAAGACAGGCATTTTTACTAGGAATAAATGTCAGGAAATGTGAAAAACTGAGGTTAAATGTATTTGGCTAAGGTGTATGTAAACTTCCGACTTCAACTGTACGCGTGTGAACAACAGGCACAACTCCGATATAGTGTTTTTTGTCAAAGTTGCCTTGATGTCACATGTCCTACTCATCAGTACACTCAAAAAACTTAAGCCAATGAAACTTTTATTCAGTCAAATAAGCCACACGTAGCAAATAAGCCATTACATTTTGTTAATCAAATTCGCCTTCATTGACTCCACAAAACTCCTTGCTTGGTGAGCGAAAAACGCCACCTGCTGCTTTGCCTCTTCTCTCTGGTGTGACTCACAAATTTCAGTAACTACTAATAGCTCCCACCGCTCGGTCCAATCAATGTAATTTAGTAATGCCGGATCTCTATGGCAAGAATATCATTCACCCAAGTTTCGTCAAAATCAGGGCCAGTGCTGTCTGAGATATTGTGCGTGACGGACGAACGAAGACCGATCCACAGTCCCCTCCTGATTTCATTTAGGGGACAATGACAGAGAATATATGATTCAGACACGCACACACACACACACACACACACACCCACACACACACACACACACACACACACACACACACACACACACACACACACACACACCACACCACACACACACACAACCACAGCCTCTTACCCCTCTGTGCGGTTGTGTCTCGATAATCTCCCGAAGTGTGCACTTGTTCACTTCCCTTCATGGATTTGAAAGGAAATGACTGGTACTATGTAAGAAATATGTGGGAACTCCCTCTAGCCCATGCTATACCAATCTAAATCTTTTACATTGTTGGGGAGTAGTGAACGAGTGCAAACTTCAGGAGAAAGGAGAGATTATTTGGATGCAACCTTGTGTCTTCACTGTGATTATTATGTCACTGCTTTTATGAAGAGACATTTGCTATGCGTTACTTTTTTTCCACTATGATCAGTACTGGTGGCAGCATTAACTATGAGGTGGCAAGCAATTAACTATTGAGGTGGCAGCATTAACTATGAGTGTGGCAGCATTAACTATGAGGTGGCA
>NW_019942693.1:69282-69660 GCF_002910315.2 Salvelinus sp. IW2-2015
CCCCTGCCCTGCTCTGTGCTCCACTATGTCTGCCTGTCTACTGTTCTCTAAAGTAACTCAATCTTCCCCTGCCCTGCTCTGTGCTCCACTATATCTGCCTGTCTACTGTTCTCTAAAGTAACTCAATCTACCCCTGCCCTGCTCTGTGCTCCACTATCTGCCTGTCTACTGTTCTCTAAAGTAACTCAATCTTCCCCTGCCCTGCTGTAAGAATGGACCCTGAATGAAGCTCTTTTATCTGTAGTAGTTCTAGTTCACAGTGATTTCACTGCAGCCAGGAGCAACTGTTCTCTACAGTAACTCAATCTACCCCTGCTGTGCTCTGTGCTCCACTATGTCTGCCTGTCTACTGTTCTCTACAGAAACTCAATCTACCCC
>NW_019942693.1:70037-83991 GCF_002910315.2 Salvelinus sp. IW2-2015
AACTCAATCTACCCCTGCTGTGCTCTGTGCTCCACTATGTCTGCCTGTCTACTGTTCTCTACAGTAACTCAATCTACCCCTGCTGTGCTCTGTACTCCACTATGTCTGCCTGTCTACTGTTCTCTACAGTAACTCAATCTACCCCTGCTGTGCTCTACTATGTCTGTCTAACAGTGAATATTGATCCTCTCTAATAGCTTCTCTCTTTCTATGGATGATGTCAGACCCCCAACCGCTATCTTAGCATCCCTAGAGCACCTGCAGTGGAAAGAACTCTGTGGTGGTTGGAATGTAGGACAACAGTTTTTGTCCCTGGATGTTTTCGTAAAGGCGGTTTGCACAGCCCCCCGAATCACACTGATAGGAGCTAGACAGAAGTTGATTAGCACTAGTGGGCTGCATTTATATAGCGCTTTTGACAAAGCCCAGAAACACTTCGCATTATGCCTATATGGGGGATAATTCATCCCATTCCACTACCGATGTGTGGCACCCACCTGKGTGAYGCGTGGTGGACATTTTGTGCCAGAACGCTCACCAAACATGGGCCATGGTAGATGAGAGGAGAGAGCAATGGTAATGGTACGCAATGAAACTGGAAAAAGTTGACAGGCCCCATAGATTACCTGGGCAGAAGTGCTGGCTCAGCTAGAATGGATGGGGAGTAGTAATACATTACCTCTCTTTTTGATTATGCACTGTACATTACCTGTCTCTGGATGATGATGTCATTATGGTCGTTGTGCTCCTTCAAGGTTTCAGGCTTTCGGTTTTGTGGCCCTGAAATAGCAGTTCYGCTTTACACAGAGGCCTTTTCATTCATTGTGGATGTATACACTCTTAGAAAAAAGGGTTCCAAAAAGGTTCTGTGGCTGTCCCCATTGGAGAACCCGTATTGGTTCCCTGTAAAACCCTCCGTAGAAAGGGCTCTACTTGGAACCCAAAAGGATTTTACCTGTATCCAAAAGGGTTCTACCTGAACCCAAAAGGGATTCTTCGAAGGGTTCTCCTATGGGGACAGCCGAAGAAATCTAGTTGGTTCTAGATAGCACTTTTTTCTAAGATTTGATTAACAGCACAGCACCTGTGTTTTGGAAGTTAAATTCATGGGTGGACACTTTATTTGTCATGGCGGTGTATATTTGATTTAACTTTAATTCATCCAGATTGGCCYCATTACAATAAATTGATTCAATCTATTTAAAATGTTTCACAACTGACCTGGTAGACTTGATAAACAGCATAGTACTGTGCCTTTGAATTTAAATCCATGGGGAAAAGCTTTATGCAGAACTTTGAAATCACTGTGGACTGGAACTACTACAGATAAAGAGTTTTATACGGCGTCCATTCTTACAGGCCTCTACGGAAAAACATTCCTATAATGATGAAAGTACAAAGGACTGCAAAGCATAACACGCATGCACACAATGTGACTTTATGAGTGTAAACAGAGATGGTATTCTGTGTGAACAGCAATCATCATCATTCCTTATGGCTTTAGTGTGTTTTCTGAAGATGGTCTTAACTGAACAGTGTGTCCCGTTACACAGCACACAGAAGCTTGTGTTTGACCATCAATGAGGTTTACAGGCTGATACACATGTACAGTACGAGTCTGTTATCTTTGGAAACGTATAATGAAAGACGTGTGTGATTATAAAGTATTTTACTGTACTTGAATACAGACCTGTGTCAATGATGATATTATAAAAATGTATTTGCTAGGTTTGTTGACTAGTAAGATAAGGATGTGGTTTAAACAACCCCTGCCACACATCGCTCTTTATTAACCAGTTCTGTTGTCGTGGATATGATGAGGGGAGGGATGGGAGAGAAGGAAGAGAGAGAGAGAGAGAGAGAGAAGGGAAGAGAGGAAGAGGGGTGGAGTGACTTCATTAGGAACCCTCTTGACTTGACATGTCAAAGAAGGTTCTGGAATCCTCACCATCTGTCTCTCTATCTGAGCCAGCTTTACCAGCTTATGGCTTCTGTACCCGTACTGAGTCTTTAACACTTTTCTTTGAAAAGAAACACAGCTTAAAGGCTAGAAGAAAATGCTTGTCTAAGACGTGATATGAAATATAACATAAAGGGTACAGAAGAATGACATTTTTTCTGGTTTCACTTGAAAAAAAAGTGACATATTTCTTTACAAGTCAGAGCAGCTAACTTTGCAAGCAGTAGGCTACTTCCTCATTTTCTCTCTAACAGGAATAGAAATTGCTACAGGGCTTTGTTAAGCCACAGATAAAAGTATAATTCTTGCATTTTTCAACGCATTTATGGAGGACTATATAGCATTTCTATCTGGGACATGCTAAGCCCTTTATCTAATTTTTGCACTCTGCACTGTCTGACTGCATACAGTGCCTTCGGAAAGTATTCAGACCCCTTGACTTTTTCCACATTTTGTTACGTTACAGACTTATTCWAAAAATGATTAAATTAAACAATTTCCTCAGCAATCTACACACAATACCCTATAATGACATAGCGAAATCAGRTTTTTAGAAATGTTTGGGAATTTTATTTAAACYTAAAAACAGAAATACCTTATTTACATAAGTATTCMGACCCTTGCTATGAGACTCAAAATTCAGCACAGGTGCATCCTTTATCCATTGATTATCCTTGAGATGTTTCTACAACTTGATTGGAGTCCACCTGCAGTAAATTCAATCGATTTGACGTGATTTGGAAAGGCACACACCTGTCTATACTGTATAAGGTCCCACACTTGACAGTGCATGTCAGCGCAAAAACCAAGACATGAGGTCAAAGGAATTGTCCGTAGAGCTCAGAGACAGGATTCTGTCAAGGCACAGATCTGGGGAAGGGTACCAAAACATTTCTGCAGCAGTGAAGGTCCTCAAGAACACAGTGGCCTCCATCATTCTGAAATGGAAGGATTTTAGAACCATTAAGACTCTTCCTACAGCTGTCCGCCCGTCCAAACTGAGCAATCGGTGGTGAAGGGCCTTGGTCGGGGAGGTGACCAAGAACCCGATGGTTCTGAATACTGTTTTTTATATTTTTATTACATTTGCAAACATTTCTCAAAATGTGTTTTTGCTTCGTCATGATGGGGTATTGTGTGTAGATTGCTGAGGATAAATATCCTCAGCAATTACAGCAAACATATTTATTTATGTAATACATTTTTAGAATAAGGCTGTAACGTAACAAAATGTGGAAAAAGTCAAGGGGTCTGAATACTTTCTGAAGGCACTGTATATAGTTCTGCTTCATTGCACATTGTAAATTTGTTTATACATCCGTACCATGCATAATTATTCATTTTTTTCCTGTTAATGGTGTATGTGAATTTGTAAATTAGTCGTAAAATATTCTGTCAGTATATTATGTTTATCACCTTTATATTCTGTATGTTGATTTTGTATACGCGGCAGCACCATTTTACCAAATCAAATTCCGGGTATATGTAAATATGTTTGCTGTAACGGGTGTCGTTGTCGGATGAGGAATAATYGGACCAAAGCGCAGCGTGGTAAGTGTTCATGCTTTTTATTTAAACTGAACACTAATAACAAAATAACAAAGAGAATGAACGAAACCGAAACAGTCCTGTCAGGTGCAGAAACACTAAACAGAAAATAAGTAAGTCAAGGGTTGTTGGAGAGTTAATATACAGTCCTCAGGCTGAATTGTGAATGCCCCCAGTCATTGGCATATAGTCTAGTGTACCATAACTGTTACCGCTATACAGCCCAGCCCAGTTACATCATCTTCTGGCTCTAATCTTCTGGGATAAGATGAGAGCAGGGGTGCAACTTAGAAGCGGGGGGGACATAATATTTATATATTTTATTTTATCCAGTCAGATAAACACTCCAAACAGCCTACTGCTCTGAGGCGTCCGCATGGTCCTAAAGCACATCGTTGCCCTGTTTTGTATCWCATTCCAATGATTAAATTGGGCCGGGACAAAAATGCAATTTCAGAATGTGGAGGGGACATGTCCCCCCTGTCCCCAGTGAAAGTTGCGTCCCTGGATGAGAGTAATGGCACGAGGAGTTGGGACTAGACTGTAGTGCAGTTAGTTGCCAGTCTTCAACTGGCTTTTGTGTAGACTTGTCAGTGTTTTCCCTATAATGAGCTATCGTTCCAGTGGGCCTCCCCTGTTGCCCACTTATTTTCATTGTCACATCCTTTAGTTTCATTGCCATGGAAAACTCTGGTGAATATTTGTTTTTTCTACTTGGCTTCCCACTTGTGGAAAAATATTCATTAAACACTATTAGGTTTTTTACTTGAGTCTATAATTTGGAATCAGATCATTTCAATGGAAACTTCTGTGAAGGCCCCAGACCTGGAACATGGCTGGGTTTTTCATTGCTTTGATGAGTCATAACTTTGTTAAAGATGACTGAAAACAGTTTACAGTTAATGGTTTATAAAGATTACTGATAACTGGACAGTTTACTGTTGTTGATGGCTTGTTTTGGTTGACACATCTTCCAGTAAGTGTACTGAGACCCGTGGCTCTCTCGGTCATGTGATTTCACAAAGGAAGTGATATGACAACTGACACTTCTCTTTACTGTGTACTGTAAGTCCTGTGTGTGTGTACATGCTGAATGTTCCATATAGCTCATACTTTCTAATGATAACAATATGGTTATCATAGTTTTTAACAACAAATAGAACCAAGCAGATTTACGATTCATAATGAACAGAAAAATGTATCAAAGTCATATCACACATGCAGCGCGTACTGCATGTGTGGTTAGTAAACACTTATACATGTACGCTCTTGATTTCCTTGGTTCTTCTGCAAATGGGTTTGGGTTTATAGGATGAMGCATTGCTGTGGTTTATGTCAATGGGGAATCAATGATCCTGTTGGATGAAACAGTATCAGAGTAATTTCTTCTCAACAGCTCAGGCTGCCTTAATCATCATACACATGAAACCGTGAAACCATACCATGAACTACTTCCTGCATTTCTCAGAGATGGACTGATGCAAGCAGCATTGTTTGAGAAAGTGTGTGTGTCAGTGATAGCACAAYRGTGTGTGTGTGTGAGTTTATGCGTGTGTCTGTGTCTGTGCATGGCCTCTCAATTAACTTCCCCTTCTCATTTTGACTTTCTGATGTGTTTGCGCTTTTCTCCTCTTCCTGCTGTTTTCCAGGTGTTTTCATTTCATTCTGYTCTTCTAGCAAACATTTTTAATCAGTCTCCTCACCTCTCCCTGTCATTTATCTCTCCGTCCTCTCTCCTCTCTCTTAATACATTTTAGAACAAGGCTGTGACGTAAAAAATGTGGGAAAAAATCTAGGAATCTGAATACTTTCTGAATGCCTTGTATGTGATGGGAGACTCTCTAGAGGAGAGAGTGTCAGTCCAACAGCTCCCTGTCACAGGGTACAATTCACCAATTCAGTCCAGTGACTTTCTGAATCTCCTCTGGTCATCCATGCGTTTATGTGGAGACTATCCTCTCTCTGTTTTTCAGATTCCTATCTATCATGACATGCAGTGTTGAACCTGTGTGTGTGTGTGTGTGTGTGTGTGTGTGTGTTGTTTGTGTGTGTGTGTGTGTGTGTGTGTGTGTGTGTGTGTGTGTGTGTGTGTGTGTGTGTGTGTGTGTGTGTGTGTGTGTGTGTGTGTGTGTGTGTGTGTGTGTGTGTGTGTGTGTGTGTGTGTGTGTGTGTGTGTGTGCGTGCGTGCGTGTGTGAATCTCTGAACAGTGAGCAGCCAGGTAAAGTTGTGGACCAAAGAATAGGCAGTACCATGCCCAAGGCTATGCATATCATTACAGACAGAGAGAGGGAGAGACATGGCTCTATTGCAGGGTTGGGGTCAATTCCATTTCAATTCCAGTCAATTCAGGAAGTGCCTTGAAATTCCAATTTCAATTTTCTTCAATGCTTTTCAATGAATTGGAATTTAAATTTGGATTACTTTCTGGATTTCCCAACAATGCAATATTGTCTAGTCTAGGACCACAGCCCATATGGTTACATGAACCTACAGTATGCCTACAGAACAGAAAGTATGTGATTATATAGTATCATGTGTCGTGTCTCATAGAAAATGTGAGTACAATGTAGTGAAATGAGATGTCATCTTATACCCAGTTGTAAGGCATTAATCCACTCTTCCTAGTCTGTTTAAACAGGATGGATAACTGTGTTAAACAGGATGGATATTAACAGTGTTAAACAGGATGGATATTACAGGTTAACAGGATGGATTAACAGTGTAAACAGGATGGATATTAACAGTGTTAACAGGATGGATATTAACATGTTAAAACAGGATGGATATTAATTTTAAACAGGATGATATTAACTTGTTAAACAGGATGGATATTAACAGTGTTAAACAGGATGGATATTAACAGTGTTAAACAGGATGGATATTAACAGTGTTAAACAGGATGAATAACATGTTAAACAGGATGGATATTAACAGTGTTAAACAGGATGGATATTAACAGTGTTAAACAGGATGGATATTAACTGTGTTAAACAGGATGGATATTAACTGTGTTAAACAGGATAGATATTAACTGTGTTAAACAGGATAGATATTAACTGTGTTAAACAGGATGGATATTAACTGTGTTAAAACAGGATGGATATTAACTGTGTTGGATGGATGGATATTAACTGTGTGCATCCGCTGGTGTGGTGTGTGTGTGTGTTGACATTAATCAGAACCAAGGTGATGCCATGTCATTTACAGCTGTTGTACCACCTTTACCACAAGTAATTACTATTGTCTGTCTGTCTGTCTCTGTCTGTCTGCTGTCTGTCTGTCTGTCTGTCTGTCTGTCTGTCTGTCTGTCTGCTGTCTGTCTGTCTGTCTTCTGTCTGTCTGTCCGCTCCCTCTCTCTCTCTCTCCTCTCTCTCTCTCTCTCTCTCTCTCTCTCTCTCTCTCTCTATTCTATTCAAGGGCTTTATGGCATGTGTTAACATTGTCAAAGCAAGCGAGGTAGATAATATACAAAAGTGAAATAAACAATAAGAATTAACATAAACATTACACATACAGAAGTTCCAAAAGAATAAAGACATTACAAATATCATATTATGTATATATACAGTGTTGTAACAATGCACAAATGGTTAAAGTACACAAGGGAAAATAAATAAGCATAAATATGGGTTGTATTTACAATGGTGTTTTCTTGTGGCAACAGGTCACAAATCTTGCTGCTGTGATGGCACAACTGTGGTATTTCACCAGTAGATATGGGAGTTTATCAAAAATGGGTTTGTTTTCGAATTCTTTGTGGATCTGTGTAATCTGAGGGAAATATGTGTCTCTAATATGGTCATACATTTGGCAGGAGGTTAGGAAGTGGCAGCTCAGTTTCCACCTCATTTTGTGGGCAGTGTGCACATAGCCTGTCTTCTCTTGAGAGCCATGTCTGCCTACGGTGGCCTTTCTCAATAGCAAGGCTTGCTCACTGAGTCTGTACATAGTCAAAGCTTTCCTTAAGTTTGGGTCAGTCACAGTGGTCAGGTATTCTGCCACTGTGTACTCTCTGTTTAGGGCCAAATAGCATTCTAGTTTGCTCTGTTTTTTTTGTTTATTCTTCCAATGTGTCAAGTAATTATCTTTTTTTTTCTCATGATTTGGTTGGGTCTAATTGTGCTGCTGTCCTGGGCTCTGTGGGGTGTGTTTGTGTTTGTGAACAGAGCCCCAGGACCAGCTTGCTTAGGAATTTTCTCCAGGTTCATCTCTCTGTAGGTGATGGCTTTGTTATGGAAGGTTTGGGAATCGCTTCCTTTTAGGTGGTTGTAGAATTTAACGGCTCTTTTCTGGATTTTGATAATTAGTGGGTATCGGCCTAATTCTGCTCTGCATGCATTATTTGGTGTTCTACATTGTACATGGAGGATATTTTTGCAGAATTCTGCATGCAGAGTCTCAATTTTGGTGTTTGTCCCATTTTGTGTAAATCTTGGTTGTGGAGCGGACCCCAGACCTCACAACCATAAAGGGCAATGGGTTCTATGACTAATTGAAGTATTTTTAGCCAGATCCTAATTGGTATGTTGAATTTTATGTCCTTTTGATGGCATAGAATGCCCTTCTTGCCTTGTCTCTCAGATCGTTCACAGCTTTGTGGAAGTTACCTGTGGCGCTGATGTTTAGGCCAAGGTATGTATTGTTTTTTGCGCTCTAGGGCAACGGTGTCTAGATGGAATTTGTATTTGTGGTCCTGGCGACTGGACCTTTTTTTGGAACACCATTATTTTGGTCTTACTGAGATTTACTGTCAGGCCCAGGTCTGGCAGAATCTGTTGCAGAATATCTAGGTGCTGCTGTAGGCCCCTCTTGGTTGTGACAGAAGCACCAGATCATCAGCAAACAGTAGACATTTGATTTCAGATTCTAGTAGGGTGAGGCTGGGTTCTGCAGACTTTTCTAGTGTCTGCGCCAATTCGTTGATATATGTTGAAGAGGGTGGGGCTTAAGCTGCATCCCTGTCTCACCCCACGGCCCTGTGGGAAGAAATGTGTGTGTTTTTTGCCCTATTTTAACCGCACACTTGTTGTTTGTGTACATGGATTTTATAATGTTGTATGTTTTACCCCCAACACCACTTTCCATCAATTTGTATAGCAGACCCTCATGCCAAATTGAGTCGAAGGTTTTTGAAATCAACAAAGCATGAGAAGACTTTGCCTTTGTTTTGGTTTGTTTGTTTGTCAATTAGGGTGTGCAGGGTGAATACATGGTCTGTTGTACGGTAATTTGGTAAGAAGCCAATTTGACATTTGCTCAGTACATTGTTTTTCACTGAGGAAATGTACGAGTCTGCTGTTAATGATAATGCAGAGGACTTTCCCAAGGTTTGCTGTTGATGCATATCCACGGTAGTTATTAGGGTCAAATTTGTCTCCACTTTTGTGGATTGGGGTGACGGGTCCTTGGTTCCAAATATTGGGGACGATGCCAGAGCTAAGGATGATGTTAAAGAGTTTTAGTATAGCCAATTGGAATTTGTTGTCTGTATATTTGATCATTTCATTGAGAATACCATCAACACCACATGCCTTTTTGGGTTGGAGGGTTTTTTATTTTGTCCTGTAGCTCATTCAATGTAATTGGAAATCTAGTGGGTTCTTGGTAGTCTGTTTAATAGTTGATTCTAAGATTTGTATTTGATCATGTATTTGTTTTGCTCTTTGGTCTTGTTATAGAGCCAAAAAGATTGGAGAAGTGTGTTTACCCATACATCTCCATTTTGGATAGATAATTCTTCATGTTGTTGTTTGTTTAGTGTTTTCCAATTTTCCCAGAAGTGGTTAGATTCTATGGATTCTTCAATTACATTGAGCTGATTTCTGATGTGCTGTTCCTTCTTTTTCCGTAGTGTATTTCTGTATTGTTTTTAGTGATTCACCGTAGTGAAGGCGTAGACTCAGGTTTTCCGGGTCTCTAAGTTTTGGTTAGACAGGTTTCTCAATTTCTTTCTTAAATTTTTGCATTCTTCATCAAACCATTTGTCATTGTTGTTCATTTTCTTCGGTTTTCTATTTGACATTTTTAGATTTGATAGGGAAGCTGAGATGTCAAATATACTGTTAAGATTTTCTACTGCCAAGTTTACASTTTCACTATTACATTGGAACGTTTTACCCAGGAAATTGTCTAAAAGGGATTGAATTTGTTGTTGCCTAATTGTTTTTTGGTAGGTTTCCAAACTCCATTCCTTCCATCTATAGCATTTCTTAATGTTACTCAGTTCCTTTGGCTTTGATGCCTCATGATTGAGTATTGCTCTGTTCAAGTAGACTGTGATTTTGCTGTGGTCTGATAGGTGTGTCAGTGTGCTGACTGTGAATGCTCTGAGAGACTCTGGGTCGAGGTCAGTGATAAAGTAGTCTACAGTACTACTGCCAAGAGATGAGCTATAGGTGTACCTACCATAGGAGTCCCCTCGAAGCCTCTCTCTCTCTCTGTGTCTCTCTGTGTCTGTCTGTGTCTCTCTGTCTCTCTCTCGCTCTCTCTCTCTCTCGCTCTCTCTGTCCTCCAACTTACCACTCTGTGTTCAAAGCCCTGTCTCAGACTTCTCATCCCTAACACTCATTAGCATATAATCTAATGAGTTTGACAATAGTATTACTGAAGAGCCTGAAATGTCAGTGATGCTGGTGATTGAGCCGGCTAGCATACAGGAGGAGGATGACATTTAGGAGAAAGGAGGACCTGAACTGTTTTCACACTACTGCTCTCACGTCTCTGTGTGAGTATTTGTCCAGATAAGTGCTGCTAGTTTAATAATGTAAGCGCATTGATAAGGAGTTGAAGCATTGAGTCTCATTACTAGGAGGTGTGTAGCTCCAAGCCATCTCTGTCACAGTCACACACACACACCAMATGTCTGCTCTGTCTATCTGATGGAAGAGGGTGAGTGCAGGTCTGGGTCTGCTCCGTGTGAATAACAAGGGTTCAGCCAGGCAGAAAACAGATGGAGGATAGATATAGATTTACCTGACAGGACTCTGGACTGGAGAGAGAACCCACTGCCTGAGGAGAGAGACTTTTTAAATACATGAGGAATATGGGTTGCAAAGTAAGACCGGATCTAGTTGTTTATATTTGTGTCAGTCAGTCAAGATGAGTGTTGTTTTTGTAAACCTTTATGGTGTAACGGCTGTCTAATTCCTCCTCCTCGGATGAGGAGAAGGAGTAAGGGTCAGACCAAAACGCAGAGTGGTTAGTGTTCATTATTTACTGAAAGTCAACAAAACACTTCAAAATACAAAACAACCAACAAACGTGACAAAACCGAAACAGTCCTGTGTGGCACAAAACCGAAACAGTCCTGTGTGGCACAAAACCTGACACAGGAACAACCACCCACAACAAACAATGTGAAACAACCTACCTATATATGGTTCTCAATCAGAGGAAACGTCAAACACCTGCCTCTGATTGAGAACCATACAAAGTCAATTAACAATGACACTTAACATAGAACAAACAACACAGACTGCCCACCCAGCTCACGTCCTGACCCACTAAACACAACTATACAAAAGGAAAACAAGGTCAGGAACGTGACATATGGTCTGAAGACTTTTTGATGTTGGGGATTTTGTCATGTAGATGAGTGAAGCGGACCGTGAAGATTAAACTTTGAATGTAAATGACAATATTTTTTATTGGGTTCTTGTATTATTCCTTTTAAATAGAAACAATGACTGTGTGTCTATGCTCACACGTGTGCATGCACTTTTATACGCGTGTGTTTGTGTGTTTCAGCAGGTTACTGTAAATCCGAACCAGCCTCCAGTAGCTGGTGTCATGGCAACAAGGTCAATTTCTGACCAATCTGACCTTTTCATTAAGTTATTGATTGGACCATAGAAATAGAATGTGTGTTTCCGTGTGTGTGTTTGTGTGTACGTGCAGTAGTGTGTAGGAGGGGGAAGGCTGGGCCCGTGTCCATGTAGCACTAGTGTGTTAGAGGAAACAGTGGTTGGTGCAGACATTTCTCTGGACTCACTGTCTTACTGAAGATGATCTCATAGGCCGCACGCTTGTGACGTTGGTAGTGAGTTTCTCTAAATCTGACCTCTCCACTTAACCGGTGTGATTTCTCTCGCATCTCATAACAGTTGCTCGCTCTACCCTCGTCCTGCCTGTCTTTTCTCTCGTAAGACGCCTGGTCGCGGTGCCCTAGTCTCACTTTCTACATCGCTCTAACCTCTCCTTCCCTGTCTTTCTCTCTCTATACTTCTCTCTCTTCCTTGTCTTTCTCTCTCTAATTTCTCTAACTTCCATCACCCCTCTCCTTCCCGTGTCTTTCTCTCTCTAATTCTCTCTAAACTCTTCCTTCTCTCTCATTCTCTCTTATCTCTCTTCTCACATACCCATCTTCTTTCCTCTTTCTTTCTCTCTCTTTTTCTATCTCTAACTCTCTCTATCTCTCTCTTAACCTCTCCTTCCCCTGTCTTTCTCTCTCTACTCTCTCTAACCCTTCTCTTCCTGTCTTTTCTCTCTCTATCTCTCTCTCTAACCCTTCCTTCCCTGTCTTCTTCTTTCTAACTCTCTCTAACCTTTCTGTGTTTCACCTCTACTCCTTTCTTTCCTCTATTCTCATGCTCGATTGTGAAAACTCTGCTGTTCTAGGTTCTATCTATATCGCTTCTCGATATGCTCCTCATACACCATTAAAATAAATGGAAAGCCTTTCTGGTGACCCTGCTATGTAATTCATATCTGACTGTGATAGTGTCAAGTCCCCTTGTTAGTCTCCCTGCAATGCCTTGTCCTCTGGGTCTATAATGTCCTTGGGACCTGAGGGAGAGACTACCGGAGACCCCTATGGTCCCCTGAGATATCCCTAACCTCTACTGAGAGAGAAATAGAATCCACCTCTACTTCCAGACAGCACTGGATTAGTGATGCACCACTATCCCTCTTCCTGTCTGTCTTCCTCTTCTTCCTGTCTTCCACCTGTTCCCTCCCTCCCCAAATAGAGTCCTGGCACTACGGTGATGGTAGATGCCCTCCAACAGTTTTATCCAGTGCCCTTAACCTGGACGCTGTATTTCACAGGGTTCACCTAAGACGTCAATATGACATATTCCTCTTTCCCTTACTAGTAGCCTACATCTCCAGCGTTGGCACACACACACACACACACGCGCGCGCACGCACGCACGCACGCGCACACACACACACACATAAACACACACACACACACACACAAATGTGTACACGGATCCACACCAACACATGCGGGCACAAGAACTCTCACACACATGCACATGCACGCATG
The DNA here is from genome assembly GCF_002910315.2 of Salvelinus sp. IW2-2015. NCBI lineage: Eukaryota > Metazoa > Chordata > Actinopteri > Salmoniformes > Salmonidae > Salvelinus > Salvelinus sp. IW2-2015. Next base: position 82,815 of record NW_019942693.1, read on the forward strand.
CACGTACATCCACACACCAGAGGGGTTGAACCTTACAGTAATTGCAGTCAGTGGCTGTGCACTGCAGATGGCTGCATTAGCAGAAGTGGAAACCATATATTTATAAAGTGTATTTCCATAACTTCTCACCTTGGGCTGCTTCAGGCCCTGTCAATATGTTATCAGGGTGATTCTTCACGAAACCAGGACAAAAAAAGACCATGATTTTTTTTCTTCTCACATTTAATCCATATAATGGTCATTTGGAGGAAGAATTGTTGACATATGTTAGATATTTGTATCTAAAACCATAATTGAGAAATAATTTATAAAAGTTGGCATATTTATGACATTTTGGCCTTACCCAGGCCTCCTTTAAGACTCCATGATGTTTTATCTGTAGGTGCTACACGCCCCCCTGTTTTTTTAAAAGCCCAGGAAAAAAAAAAAAAACAATCAAATGGGGGAAAGGGTTTCTAAAGAGGCCTGTAGCACCTACAGATAAAACATCATGAGTCTTAAAGGAGACTTGTAGCACCTACAGATAAAACATCATGGAGTCTTAAAGGAGGCCTGTAGCACCTACAGATAAAACATCATGGAGTCTTAAAGGAGGCCTGTAGCACCTACAGATAAAACATCATGGAGTCTTATAGGAGACTTGTAGCACCTACAGATAAAATATATGGAGTCTTATAGGAGACTGTAGCACCTACAGATAAAAATCATGGAGTCTTAAAGGAGGCCTGTAGCACCTACAGATAAAACATCATGGAGTCTTATAGGAGACTTGTAGCACCTACAGATAAAATATCATGGAGTCTTATAGGAGCCTTGTAGCACCTACAGATAAACATCATGGAGTCTTATAGGAGACTTGTGCACCTACAGATAAAACATCATGGAGTCTTAAAGGAGACTGTAGCACCTACAGATAAAACATCATGGAGTCTTAAAGGAAGCCTGTAGCACCTACAGTAAAACATCATGGAGTCTATAGGAGACTTGTAGCACCTACGATAAAACATCTGGAGTCTTAAAGGAGGCTGTAGCACCTACAGATAAAACATCATGGAGTCTTAAAGGAGGCCTGTAGCACTACAGATAAAACATCATGGAGTCTTATAGGAGACTTGTAGCACCTACAGATAAAACATCATGGAGTCTTAAAGGAGGCTGTAGCACTACAGATAAAAAT
>NW_019942693.1:88933-90693 GCF_002910315.2 Salvelinus sp. IW2-2015
ACAGAAAAACATCATGGAGTCTTAAAGGAGACCTGTAGCACCTACAGATAAAACATCATGGAGTCTTAAAGGAGGCCTGTAGACACCTACAGATAAAACATCATGGAGTCTTAAAGGAGGCCTGTAGCACCTACAGATAAAACATCATGGAGTCTTATAGGAGACTTGTAGCACCTACAGATAAAACATAATGGAGTCTTAAAGGAGGCCTGTAGCACCTACAGATAAAACATCATGGAGTCTTATAGGAGACTTGTAGCACCTACAGATAAAACATCATGGAGTCTTATAGGAGACTTGTAGCACCTACAGATAAAATATCATGGAGTCTTATAGGAGACTTTAGCACCTACAGATAAAACATCAGGAGTCTTATAGGAGACTTGTAGCACCTACAGATAAAACATCATGGAGTCTTAAAGGAGACTTGTAGCACCTACAGATAAAACATCATGGAGTCTTAAAGAAGGCCTGTAGCACCTACAGATAAAACATCATGGAGTCTTAAAGGAGGCCTGTAGCACCTACAGATAAAACATCATGGAGTCTTAAAGGAGGCCTGTAGCACCTACAGATAAAACATCATGGAGTCTTAAAGGAGGCCTGTAGCACCTACAGATAAAATATCATGGAGTCTTATAGGAGACTCTCCTTTAAGACTCCATGATGTTTTATCTGTAGGTGCTACAAGTCTCCTTTAAGACTCCATGATGTTTTATCTGTAGGTGCTACAAGTCTCCTATAAGACTCCATGATGTTTTATCTGTAGGTGCTACAAAGCGGACATTGGTGTCATATGAAGCTTTACCACTTGCTCTGTAATATGATTAGTATTTTTATTTAATTAAAAATGTTTAGACAATTATTTATGAATCTTGAAAAATATAAGTCAACAATCCTTCCTCCAAATGACCATTCTATGGATTAAATGTTGTGCAAATGCCCAAAATCATCGTCTTTTTTTGTCCTGGTTTTGTGAGGAATTACCCATCATGGTGCTGCTTAGATTGTGGTTCCTCAGTCTTCTCTCACCCTCGATGTGCTATTATGGGCAATTCAGACCTTTCTCAATGTTGACAGTCAATGTGTTATCATGGCCTATTGATACCATGGTTCATTCTCTCCTCTCTGTGTCAATGTGCTATTATGGGATGTTTGTACTATAGTTATAGACTTCACAAGATGGGCTGTTCAGACTCTTCTCTCTGTCAATGTGTATTCATCACTCTGATAAAGAAAGAAAGGAAAATTCAAATATCTTTTGAAAATAAATGTGATAGGTGTGAGTGTTGTTTATGTACTGTATGTCTAACCCTGTCTTTCCTCTTTCCACTCTTTTTCCTCTCCAGAGCAGTGCAGGCTACGGTAGGAGTAGTGTTTWGGCCAGTCATGCCTGTTGCCGTGGCAGCAGCAGCAAGACAGGAAGTGTGTGTGTGAGTACGCCCAGTCCGGTGGTTTCCGCGGGGATGAACATGCCACTGCACCAGATCTCTGTCATTCCCCGTGATGTCCCTTCTTCCCGGGTCAGCAGCAGCGGAAAGGCCAAGGACAAAGACAAACAGGTAGGGTCAAAGGTCATGGTCTTCTTGTGGGGCATTTTGGACGAGGACGTTGTTTGGTACAACATTCGTTTGGCAGTATGGAACACTTTTTAAAAACAAATAGCAGGACTCATTGTGACCCACACTGCCATGTGTTGATACTGCAGGGACTCCACAGAGACGTGTGTGTGTGTGTGTGTGTGTGTGTGTGTGTGTGTG
>NW_019942693.1:97318-103534 GCF_002910315.2 Salvelinus sp. IW2-2015
TGTGTGTATTTAGGGCTGGAACAATTACGTGTAACCAACGGTTATGGATAAAGACCGTCATGAAAATAAAATAACCGTCATAACCGTTTATTTATAAAAAATATTTATAAAATGACTGAAGATGGGATGGCCTGGCGTTTCTGCCGTAACATGGTCTATTCACACCGTGATGAAACTTTGTTGCTACTTGCTGAAACAAGCAAGGTGTTGTAGCAAATGAGTCTTCAACCCCCCTTCAGTAGCAGCACACAGCTATAGAATGAATAGAACAGGCTTGGAACCTCTAACCCTGGAAATTTGACTAGTAAACTCATAGATGCGGTAAAGAGGTCAATGGAATGCAGACTTGGTGGATAGAAGAAGGACGCTGGATTGGCGCACATTCAACAAATCTGTTAAAAAAAAATAAACCAATAAGGATGTTTGTCAAATCTGTCATGATGGATGTATTGTAACAGGCCCACAATGTGCTTACTAAAGTCTGATTTGGATATATTTGGCTGTTTTTGCTGAATAACATTTAGAAGCTGTTCCTTTTCAGGTTTAAAAGAAGTGACTGCTAAATGCTAACTTCTGTTCGTATAACCTGGCAGCATAGCTAGCATGCAGAAATCCGTGGTGTTAGTTAAAGTCGTTTTTTAACTGCAATGCAATTCATTGGTGACGATGACATGAACATGTAATGGGGTTGACATCCTCACAAGGGAAATTATGTGGATATATTGAAGCAACATTTCAAGACATCAGTCAGGAAGTTAAAGCTTGGTCGCAAATGGGTCTTCCAAATGGACAATGACCCCCAAGCATACTTCCAATGTTGTGGCAAAATGGCTTAAGGACAACAAAGTCAAGGTATTGGAGTGGCCATCACAAAGCCCTGACCTCAATCCTATAGAAAATGTGTTGGCAGAACTGAAAAAGCACGTGCGAGCAAGGAAGCCTACACACCTGACTCAGTTACACCAGCTCTGTCAGAATGAATGGGCCAAAATTCACCCAACTTATTGTGGGAAGCTTGTGGAAGGCTACCCGACGACGTTTGACCCAGTTAAACAATTTAAGGCAATGCTACCAAATACTAATTTGAGTGTATGTAACTTCTGACCCACTGGGAATGTATGAAAGAAATAAAAGCTGAAATAATCATTCCTCTACTATTATTCTGACATGTCACATTCTTAAAATAAAGTGGTGATCCTAACTGACCTAAGACAGGGAATTTTTACTAGGATTAAATGTCAGGATTGTGAAAAACTGAGTTTAAATGTATTTGGCTAAGGTGTATGTAAACTTCCGACTTCACTGTATAATGTATTGAATGTATGTATGTGTGTGGAATGTGTGTATATAATATATATATATATATTGTATGTATGTAGTATATATTTTTGTGTTATTTAGTATGTATTGTGTATATATGTGTGTAATATATATATATATTTATGTATGTATATATATTATGTATGTATATGTGTGTATATATGTGTATATGTGTATATATGTGTGTATATATACAGTCGGGCAAAAAAGTATTTAGTCAGCCACCAATTGTGCAAGTTCTCCCACTTAAAAAGATGAGAGAGGCCTGTAATTTTCATCATAGGTACACTTCAACTATGACAGACAAAATGAGAAAAAAAAATCCAGAAAATAACATTGTAGGATTTTTTTTGACGTGGTCATTTGGGTGACCAATAGCCGTCATCCAAATTTCCATGACCTTCACAGCCCTAGTGTTTCAAGGTCACATGCACAAGTACAGTGAAATGCCTTTCTTGCAAACTCAAGTGTGTTTTTGTCTTGCTCTCTTGCTCTACCTCCTGTTTGTGTACCTCTGTATGCTTGTCTGTCTTACAGTGTGTACATTTCTCCCTATGATTTAAGGCTGTTTTGATCTTAAAGCATTGATGCGTGAGATGCATTCTAAGGCCAGGAAGGTGGCACTTTCCTCCCTTTCTGGTCTCCTCGCATCTCTTCTGGTCACATGCTGCTGCTTAAGGAAGGTGATTGGATGCTGACACTAATGAGAACGCTCTCACCAGGAAGTTTCACAACGCCGAGTTCTACTCCAGCTGCTCTCTCTTCATCTGACTACGTGTTCTGTCATAGTCTGACAGCATCTGGTCGTCGTGGTGGTGGCACAGGGCTGCTCATTTCTCCTAAGTGGAGATTTTCAATTTTCTCCCTCACTCACCTGTCCATCTCCTCAGTTGAATTACATGCTGTCACTGTTGGTGGCAGGGTGTGTGTGTGGGTGTGTATGGGTGCGTGCGTGCGAGCGTGTGAAGGGCTGTACCTACACACTGAAAAAAGGCTCTAAAGTCGAAACGTCTGATGCAGTAAAAAATGTAAAACATTGAATAATGACTTAAGCTTTAATGCAACATATTTTTAGTGCGAACACATTGCACCTCTTTGTGTGTGTGAAGGACTCTCAGTAGCTTTCAGCTGTAGATCTGCTGAACAAAGTGTGGTGCTAAGACAACATGTCTGTCTGTCTGTCTGTCTGGTGTCTGTCCTCTTACTCACGCAATACTCTGTCTAACACGGTCTATTGTCTTTTAGGGTCTGAGTACCTCAGCATGTCCACACAGGTGTTCACAAGGGCCCACTCGACCTGTACATATGGTGGAGTGGATTTAGCCTGATTTAGCCGTACACACACTGCTGTGCCTGTGAAACTTCCCCATCACGGTCTCTCCCCACACAGCTTTTGAACACGTCACATACACAGTTTCCAGTATAAAAGGTGCAGTGAAATACTTGCTAGCTCCCTCAACATTGCAGTACAATAATCAATATCAATAATACAAAAAGTCAAATAAAAAACAACAGGTAGTTAGACGGTAGTATGCAAAGTAATAAACTGATATTTCCACAATGGGATATACAGTATATATTCTGAATATGCCATGTCAAGTATGGCTGTATTWACAAATATAAAGTGGATGTTGTCATGGTTGCACAGTTGAATCAATACTATATAATAGAACAGCAGCGTTGACTGTGTGTGTGTGCTTGTGTGTGTGTATGCATGTGTGTAAAGGTTGGATGTGTGGAGAGCCCGTGTAAATAGTCTCTTGGTGCAGATAGTCTTTAAGGTGCACATAGTCTCTAACGTGCTGTTCTAAGTAGGTAGACAGTTAGGCTTAGCTGCTCAGCAGTCGGGTGGCCTGGTAGTAGAAGCTGTCTCAGAGCCTGTTGTTCTGAGACTGGTTGCTACGACACCGTTTGGTCTGGTGGTAGAAGCTGTCTCGGAGCCTGTTGGTTCGAGACTGGATGCTCCGACACAGTTTGGTCTGGTGGTAGAAGCTGTCTCGGAGCCTGTTGGTTCGAGACTGTTGTCTCGACACAGTTTGGTCTGGTGGTAGAAGCTGTCTCGGAGCCTGTTGGTTCGAGACTGGTTGCTACGACACAGTTTGGTCTGGTGGTAGAAGCTGTCTCGGAGCCTGTTGGTTCGAGACTGGATGCTCCGACACAGTTTGGTCTGGTGGTAGAAGCTGTCTGGAGCCTGTTGTTCTGAGACTGGTTGCTACGACACAGTTTGGTCTGGTGGTAGAAGCTTCTCGGAGCCTGTTGTTCGAGACTGGTTGCTACGACACCGTTGGGCTGGTGGTAGGCTGTCTCGGAGCCTGTTGTTCTGAAACTGGATGCTACGACACCGTTTGGTCTGGTGGTAGAAGCTGTCTCGGAGCCTGTTGTTCTGAGACTGGTTGCTACGACACGTTGGTCTGGTGGTAGAAGCTGTCTCGGAGCCTGTTTTTCGAGACTGGTTGCTACGACACCGTTGTCTGGTGGTAGAAGCTGTCTCGGAGCCTGTTGTTCTGAGACTGTTGCTACGACACAGTTGGTCTGGTAGTAAAGCTGTCTCGGAGCCTGTTGGTTCGAGACTGGATGCTCCGACACAAGTTTGGCCTGGTGGTAGAAGCTGTCTCAGAGCCTGTTGTTCTGAGACTGGTTGCTACGACACCGTCTGGTCTGGTGGTAGAAGCTGTCTCAGAGCCTGTTGTTCTGAGACTGGTTGCTACGACACCGTTTGGTCTGGTGGTAGAAGCTGTCTCGGAGCCTGTTGTTCTGAGACTGGTTGCTACGACACAGTTTGGTCTGGTGGTAGAAGCTGTCTCGGAACCTGTTGGTTCGAGACTGGATGCTCTGATACCACTTGCCAGATGGTAACAGAGTGAACAGCCTGGTGCTCGGCGGACTTGAGTCCTTGGCGATCTTCCGGGTCTTCCTCAGACACCGCCTTGTGTAAATGTCCTGGAGGGCAGGGAGCTCGCCCCAGTAATGTATTGGGCTGTCCGCACCACCCCCTGTAGAGGCTTGGGGTTGAGGGCGGTGCAGTTGCTATACCAGGCGGTGATACAGATGGTTCAAGATGCTCTCGATGGTGCAGCTGCACAACTTCTTGAGGATCTGAGGGCCCATGTCAAATTTCTTCCGTTGCCTGAGGTTGAAGAGGTGCTGTTGCGCCTACTTCACCGCGGTGTCGGTGTGATTGGACTATTATAGATCCTCTGTGATGTGCATGCCGAGGAACTTGTAGCTTTTGACCCTTTCCACTGCAGCCCTGTCGATGCAGATGGGGGCATGCTCACCCCCCTGTTTTCTCAAGTCCCCGACCAGCTCCTTGGTTTTGCTGACGTTGAGGGAGAGGCTGTTATCCTGGCACAACACCCCCTCTAGGTCTCTGATCACTACTTTGTTTCCTTTTCTGCTTCCCTCTCCTACAACCCTACCTACTCAACCCCTACTCAGATGGTCATGCGCTGTCGTAATCTTCTCTCTCTCCCACTACTCTCTCCTCTTCTATCCTATCAYCTCTCCCTTCTGCTAAATCCTTCCCCCATCTGTCTCCTGATTCTGCCTCTTCGACCCTACTCTCCTCTCTTTCCGCATCCTATGACTCGCACTGTCCCCTTTCCTCCTGGCTGGCTCGGCCCTCCCCTCTGTATCCGCTGCTAAAGCCACTTTCTATCATTCTACATTTCTAAATTCTGCCTCTAACCCTAGGAAACTCTTTTCCACTTTCCTCCCCACCTCTCCCTCTCTCCTCCCTCTCTGCGGACGACTTTGTGAACCATTTTGAWAAAAAGGTGGATGACATCCACTCCTCATTCACTCAACCTATTGGGTGCACTGGTTCCACTCACACAGAACTACTCTATCTTGACCTCTTTCTCCCTTTTCTCTCCAGATGAAATCCTGCAACTAGTGAGGTCTGGCYGCCCGACAACCGTCCCGCTCAACCGTATCCTCTCTTCCCTTCTCCAAACCATCTTTGGAGACCTTCTCCCATTTCTTACTTCCCTCATCAACTCATCCCTGGCCACTGGCTTCAAAATGTCCCCTCCTCAAGAAACCAACACTCGACCCCTCTGACGTCAAAAACTACAGATTTGTATCCCTTCTTTCTTTTCTTTCTAAAACACTTGAGCGTGCTGTCTCTGACCAGCTCTCTCGCTACCTCTCTCAAAATGATCTTGTTGACCCTAACCAGTCAGGCTTCAAGACGGGTCAATAAACCGAGACTTCTCTTTGTGTCAAGGAGGCTCTCCGCGCTGCCAAAGCTGACTCTATCCTGACTCAAAGCTGTTCTCATAATCATAGATCTATCCTCTGCYTTCAACACCGTGAACCATCAGATCCTCCTCTCCACCCTCTCAGGGCTGGGCGTCTCAGGCTCTGCACTCTCTTGGATTGCATCCTACCTGGCAGGCCGCTCCTACCAGGTGCATGGAGAGGATCTGTGTATGCCACATGTACTCTTACTACTGGTGTCCCCCAAGGCTTGGTTCTAGGCCCTCTCCTCTTCTCTCTGTACACCAAGTCACTTGGCTCTGTCATATCCTCACATAGGAGAGACTATCATTGCTATGCGGCTGCCACTCAACTACTTTTCTCCTTCTCCCCTTCTGACACCCAGGTGGTGACACCCAGGTGGTGACACCCAGGTGGTGACACCCAGGTGGTGACACGCATCTCTGCGTGCCTGGCAGATATCTCAGCTTGGATGTCGGCCCACCACCTCAAGCTCAACCTCGACAAGACGGAGCTGCTCTTCCTCCCGGGGAAGACCTCAACATCACGGTTGACAACTCCACAATGTCCCCCTCCAGAGTGCAAAGAACCTTGGCGTGACCCTGGACAACACCCTGTCGTTCTCTGCAAACATCAAAGCAGTGACTCGCTCCTATAGGTTCATGCTCTACAACA
>NW_019942693.1:103559-125645 GCF_002910315.2 Salvelinus sp. IW2-2015
AGAGAGAGGATTCATCGTTCGCCTTGGTAATCTCACTAAGCCTAATACAGTGATTTGATAAAAGTGTACATGTTATGTAAGATAAAGAGGAGCTGGGCTGAAGCTGTAAGCATGTTAATCAATGAAATAATGAAGCTGAGATAATGATATGAGGACGGATATGGAGTCTAGGCAGAATAGTGCGAGGTGGTCACTGTGAAAAGCAACGAACTCTGATTCGTCCTCCATCTCATTTGCACTCTCCTGGGTTCTTCTCCTGCTCCTCAGTACTTATAGGTGGTTTACAAGGCACTGTGCTCTCTCACATCTAATGATACCTTTCCATGAACAAGAACTTGCTATAACACACCTTACCATCCTAGCTGTTTCGCTTGTGGAGGACTATGGCAAGCCTCCTACATGGGGGAGGCACTGTACACTATTGATTTTAATCTTAGGGACGGATATAGGCTTTTGTTGTGCGCCGGTTTCTCATAAGAATTGAGACAGAGAACTTAGAACTCTCAGAGCTACACTGGAACTCCACATGTTTGGAACTTGGAAGCTTCTAGAAACTCCAGAGCTGCCCAGTACACATCTTGGAAATCTCCTGCGGGACTAAAGCCGAGCCTTAGAACAAAGCTTCTTATTTGAAGAGATGAATAAAACCTACCTGAGGTTAATTTCCCACTCTTTGCTTAAGGGAACATAGGTGGCATGACCAGGAAACACCCTGTCCTTAGTTAAAAGCAATGTAATGTAAAAGTAATATGCGCTATAGATGGACTAGGCAACCATTTGGGACGGCAGCCAGGTTGTGAAGTTTTTTCCCTTTTGGATTTCTGGGCTACAGGCAGTAGAACATTAAACCAGTCTCTCTAACAGAGATACACACAGTCCTTCAACTAACAGCAGGACTCTCTTCCCTGCCTTGACCATTTCTACAGACGAGAGAGAGACTTGTGGCGTTTGCCTTGGAAACCAGTTTGACGCAATGAAGAATGTAAATAAGAATGGTAACTGTAGCAAATGCTAAACACAAGGAATACGATGTCTGTAATTGATATAAATCACAAACGATACACCTTTACGTGTATTAACCTCATTTAATGGTCAACAATTATGTAATAGGCTCATCTGCTTAAGTTTATAATCAGCTTATAGGAAGTAAATAAATAACATAAAACAAATAAAGTGTTCTTATGAGCTTCTATCTGCAAAGCTCTTCCACTTCATGAGGTTGGAGTCACTACATCACTTTAGTCATACTTAGTATTTTATTTATTTTATTTCCAAAACGTTAATGCCACTTCACATACAGTCAGCTGCTGCTACGCATTAGCTCAGCACCGGGATTAAACCTCTAGTTAAGTTTTCAAGTCAAACAGCAGTTACCTAGCCAAAGCCATCTACTACAGCAATCTTTACCTCTGCAATGTGTTGAGAAAAGTCCCGCTGTGCCCTGCAGCTGCGTCGATGCACTCTCCACAGAGAGGAAGAGGCGAAGTAAGAGGTTTCTCAACCTAAATCTGTCCAAAATAAGCCCCATTTGTTTCTATGGGCTTATTTTGGACCTAAGCGCCTGCCTTCCCCACCTTTGGGACAATGACTTCCGTTGTTAGGATGGAGACATGAGCATCTCGCCATTATATACAGATCTCTGCTCTCAATAAAGCCACCCAGCCAGCCATACAAACAGCCTCCCTCAACGCTCTTAGGCCTCTGCATGGTCATTAAGTCAGCCCTCTAATACCAAATAACTGCATTTGCTTTTTAATCGGGTTTGAAAAATTATTTTAGTAGCCTATTTAAATTGTTGTGTTAAATGTATGCCCCTGACTCTACAATGTGACTAGCATGTTATGTGACCTGGCAGGCCTAGGAACAGGAGGAGGCTGAGGGAGGCTTATAGCTGCCACACACCCCTGACCTCGCACGCACGCAACGCTCGCACACACACACGCACTCTGTCCAGGGCCAAGAGAGTTCTTCAAGCGTGCAGATGGATTTATCAGGTGTTATTAAGAGGCATTGACATCTCCGTTTCCAGGAAAGAAAGAGAAGATTACACAGGTGGAGACAAGACAGAGAGAGACAGAGAGAGACAGAGAGAGACAGAGAGAGACAGAGAAGACAGAAGAGAGAGAGAGAGAGAGAGGAGAGAGAGAGAGAGCGAGAGAAGAGAGAGAGAGAGAGATGAGAGATAGAGAGAGAGAGAGAGAGAGAGATAGAGAGATAGAGAGAATAGAGAGAGAGAGAGAGATAAGAGAAATAGAGAGATAGAGCGGGGGGATCTAACCAGGCAGAAAAGACGATGTCATCAGAAAATATCTGCTCTAACTACACTACATCGTGAATAAACACCCAGATATATCCATCTGCACGCTTGAAGAAGAACTCCCTGGCCCCTGGACATCTCATTCAAAATCATGGGCATTAATATGGAGTTAGTCCCCCCTTTGCTGCTATAACAGCCTCCACTCTTCTGGGAAGGCTTCCACTATATGTTGGAACATTGCTGTGGGGACTTGCTTCCATTCAGCCACACGAGCATTAGTGAGGTTGGGCAATTAGGTTAGCTAGGCGATTAGGTAGGTTAGGTTAGGTTAGTTAGGTTAGTTAGGTTAGTTAGGTTAGGTTAGGTACGGTAGGGTAGGGATTAGACCTGGCTCGCAGTCGGTATTCCAATTCATCCCAAAGGTGTTCGATGGGGTTGAGGTCAGACGTTCCATGGTTGTTGCTCCTTGAGAAATCACCTAAAACTCAGTTCAAGACTATTGTTGGCTGCTTCCTATCTCTCTCTTCTCTCCCTATACCAGACAGCTTTGTCATTTTTGTCAGTAAAATTTTATTGTTATTATTATAGCTCTCTTCTCTCCATCTAGCACATTCCCTCAGTTCTCGCTCTCTCTTTCCCCTACTTCTCTCTCCCTCCCCTCTCTCTCCCTCCCTGTTACTTCTTTCTTTCTCTCTCTCTTCCTGGTGGATTCCAGTTATCCTACCATTTGAGGAAGTGTTCCTGGTGTGGTGTGTGTTTGTATGTGTGTGTGTGTGTGTGTGTGTGTGTGGGTGTGTGTGGTGTGTGTGTGTGTGTGTGTGTGTGTGTGTGTGTGTTGTGTGTGTGTGTGTTTGGGGAGAAGAGGAGTAATCCGTAATAAGGGAACAGAGAAAACAACACTACAGTGCAGTGAGAGAAGGAAAAGCTAATGAAATTCTGGCCACACACACACATACCACACAACCCAGCAGCAGCTGTCACAGAGGAAGTGGATAGCAGTGTGGCGTGACGCACAAGATCCATGGTGACAAAAAAGTATACAGGGACAATGATATGACCTTTAGAGCAGGTGGAAGAGTATATGATGAGTGTGTTCTATTTAATTAACTGGGACTGGGACACTCTGTTGTCATTTGCCAGCTGAGACTGAATCTGTTGGATGGGGGGCTGTTTTCACACTCTGTCCTTATAAGACAGTATACTTCAGTGATCAGGATGCAGTAGCTGTACGTTGGTGGTCCTCATAAGAGAGCTAACTTCAGTCATCAGTATGTACATAGCTAATGAGAGATCTACCCAGGCAGAGAGAAAGAGGACACCGAGAGAAGGGGGGATTCTAGTTATTAAGAATAATAAAACATCTCAAATGAGCTACTCACTTTAGCGTTAACTTCTTTTGAGGTATTTTTCAAAACATCTTCTCACTTCTTTGTTTCTCCAGTTGTCAGTTCGACCACACACCGTTTTTACAAACTCATTTGTGGCGCCCAAATTCAAACATGACAGTTGGAACTCAACAGCAGAAAGGCTGAGAATCTGTTGCCAGGCTACCATTACAATGCTTTTAGCTTGCGGTTTGCGCATGCCTTTATGCAGATGGAATACAAAAAGTGTTAGCTAGTGTCTGAAAGAATTATATGGATTCAATATTTGTGTAAATTATTAAACATGTCTTCAAAACTCATATAAGCATCAAGTTGTCAAGCGGATATGGGCCTCAAGCCAAGAGAAGCATATCTGGAATCAATATAGCTTAATATCTTGAAAACAGAGATATGCGATATATACAGTCAGTATTTGTCACATGAAGACAGAAAATAGGATGTCACATATCTCAGGATATTAAATGAGTCCATATCCGTCCATAGGAAATGTCTGTGTGATATTCTGAGTAATCCCAATATCATATACGTCTAAAAGACATCTGGAGTTCAGAATTTGTCAGGATATGGTGCAAATCCACAAAACACACAAATGCATTGGACATTTTCTGTATTCTGTTAGGATATCAACAACGTGTCATGTAAAGACATCCCCTGTTATGGACCCTTTTCCCCCAGTGGTGTATGGATTATGATGATTCACGACAGACTGAAAACACTTTCAAAATAATCCTCAAAAATAATGTTTCTCGTGAATGTCCAACCCCTCATTATCTCAACCAAGCAGGTTAGATTTTGTATTTTTTCAGTGTTCTAAACAGCTTTGTGATTTCACATTTTATTATATTTACAGATTGCATACGAGTTTGTTATTAAGGCACATGACAGTTGACATATTTAAGAAGGCATTTTTGAAAAAAACCCCCTGTTCAAATGCCTCTCCTGTGAAGTAGTGACATGCGACATATGCCCAGCTTTCTGTACGGTTCACACAGGTCTTCAGAATTTTTGTCAGGATATGGTTCAATACCACAAAACTCAGAATATGCGTTGGCGTGGTCTGTATTCTCTTGAATATCACCTGTTGCGCATTGAAATAACCGGAGGAGCTACCCCAACATGAGTGAAACGAACCAGCGGGAATCGCGGACTCCATTCGCTATTCCAGTGCATACGGATTACATGTCTTTTTTCTCTTGCCCCTGTTCCTGTTCCTGCCATTTCATAATGGACCATTCTAAATCAAATCTAATTTTACATAATTAGTAAAGCAAGATTAAATGAGAATAATCCGATGAGAGAACAGCGTGTGCAGTCTGAGGCAAGGAACAGAGAGCAAGCTTTTTTTGCGACTTTCAGCCACACACGTTGCTGACAGGTTTAATAAAATTGACACACCGCCATGTAATCTCCATGACAAACATCGGCAGTAAGAATGGCATTACTGAAGAGCTCAGTGACTTTCAACGTGGCACCGTCATAGATGCCACCTTTCCAACAAGTCAGTTGGTCAAATTTTCTGCCGTGCTAGAGCTGTCCCAGTCAACTGTAAGTTCTGTTATTGTGAAGTGGAAACATCAAGGAGCATTAACGGCTCAGCCGCAAAGTGGTAGGCCACACAAGCTCACAACGGACGGCCGCCGAGTTGCTGAAGCGCATAGCACATAAAAATCGTCTGTCCTCGGTTGCAACCCTCACTACAGAGTTCTAAACTGCCTCTGGAAGCAACGTCAGCACAAGAACTGTTCGTTGGGAGCATCATGAAGTGGGTTTCCATGGACGAGCAGCCGCCCGCAAGCCTAAGATCACCAAGTGCAATACAACCGAAGGCTGGTGTGTGTAAAGCTCGCCGCCATTGGACTCTGGAGCAGTGGAAACACGTTCTCTGGAGTGATGAATCACGCTTCACCATCTGGCAGTCTGACGGACAAATCTGGGTTTGGCGGGTGCCAGGAAACGCCTGCCAAAACCTGCCAAAATGCATAGCACCAACTGTAACAACATCATCAGCCATGGTAAGTACTTGACTGTAGCGAGAGGTAAATTCAACCTGTCTCTGTTGTTATTGACCACCCATTCTCACATATACAGGTTGTTTGTTAGGATTGTCAGCCATGGTGACACGCATACTGGAAGACTGCTCTTACCTACACTGGATTTCTCTGTGGAGAGGAGAGTTTTTTTATGACGCACGCACGCACGCACGCACGCACGCACGCACGCACGCACGCACGCACGCACACACGCACGCACACACACACACACGCGCGTCAGAGTAAGGAGAGACATTGGCCAGCAACCAACTTAGCCCCCTCCCTACCTTTCCAAATCTACTGCACAATAAATCCCCTATATCATAGACTGCTTATAATCTTTGTAAATAAGATGAATAACATCATATCTGGATAGTGTATCAGGGTGTGAAACAGTGAGAAATGTGAGAGTTTTCTGATGGCACTAGACACAGTTTATGCATTAGAGAGACAGTATGGAACCTGGCAGGAAGACCCGAGTGCCTCTGTGCCGCTCAAATGCATTACAGTTAAACACAGTACGACACAGTCACCCAATGAAACCTCTGAAGCTGTGCCTGGAGTGTGTGTGAGTGTGAGTGTTTGCTTTCGTCATCCTGTGCCTTCAGATCAGTAAATATGAAGGAGAGGAGAGATGTCAGACTATTTAGAATGCCCCCACTGTCCACAGAGCCAGAATACGGTGGCCTTCAAGGACCAAAATAATACAGTACACCCCTGGACTAGAAGCTCAGCCTAAACAACCACAACAAGGAGTATTGAAGCGCAGACCTCTAAATCACACTCGAACAATAGTAGATCAAAACTGTTTGTAAAACACTTGCGCACACACACGACAGGCTGATAGAAGTATACAATAATTACAGTAGACGAACATATGGCAACAGTTTGGAAGTCCCTTTTCCTGTTTCAGCATAATATGCCCCATGCACAAAGACGAGGTCCATACAGAAATGGTTTGTCAAGAACGGTGTGGAAGAACTTGACTGGCCTGCACAGAGCTCTGATCTCAACCCCATCGACACCCTTGGGATGAATTGGAACACCGACTGCAAGCAGGCCTAATCGACCAATATCAGTGCCCGACCTCACTAATGCTTTTGTGTCTGAATGGAAGCAAGTCTCTGCAGCAATGTTCCAACATCTAGTGGAAAGCCTTCTCAGAAGAGTGGAGCTGTTATAGCAGCAAGGGGGGACCACCTCCATATTAAAGCCCTATGATTTTGAATGAAATGTTGACGAGCAGGTGTCCACATACTTTGGACCTTCTGGAATCTACCTCAAATACCTCGTACCTCGACACGTTTGATCTGGTACTCCCTCTGGTACTCCCTCTGGTACTCCCTCCCACAGCTCCATTGTTGTGTATATTATTTTTTATTTCTATGAATAATTTATTTTATAAAAACGCTGCGTCGTTTGGAATGGCATTTCACGGGAAAGTCTGCCCAGTTGTATTCAGAACATGTGACAGATAACATTAGATTTCATCTTAACCCTCCTTCTCTTTCTTGACTCATACTGTATCTTCAGGCAGAGTAGATCCTCATACTGTATCTTCAGGTAGAGTAGATCCTCATACTGTATCTTCAGGTAGAGAAGATCCTCATACTGTATCTTCAGGTAGAGAAATCCTCATACTGTATCTTCAGGTAGAGTAGATCCTCATACTGTATCTTCAGGCAGAGTAGATCCTCATACTTATCTTCAGGCAGAGTAGATCCTCATACTGTATCTTCAGGCAGAGTAGATCCTCATACTGTATCTTCAGGTAGAGAAGATTCCTCATACTGTATCTTCAGGTAGGTAGATCCTCATACTGTATCTTCAGCTAGAGTAGATCCTCATACTGTATTCTTCAGCTAGAGTAGATCCCATACTGTATCTTCAGCTAGAGTAGATCCCATACTGTATCTTCAGGTAGAGTAGATCCTCATATGTATCTTCAGTAGAGTAGATCCTCATACTGTATCAGGCAGAGTAGATCCTGAAAAGATCCTATTTGAACTGATATAGGGAGTGGTGTGAGGATGATTCATACGTGTGATGTAGCTCTGAAAAAATGTGTTGGTCTGACACCAATATCATGGTCTCTGCTCAGGTATTCAGAGCAACAGAGTAGGTAGCTCCAGTGAGTGACAGGGTGCTATGCTAACCCAACAGGAACGTGATAATTGTACTGAGACGTTAGCGAGCGTCTAGGAGACAAACAGCTCCAACAGAGTCACCTGCCAATCATCTGGCACACAGACAGATGACAAGTAACTAACGAGACGACAGGATGTGACAGATAGTGTGTGAGGTCCATATGCACTCGTGTGTGCGGTTTTGGTTTTACTATCCTTGTGGGACCAGAAGTCTTACGAGGAAAATTCGGACAAAGTGGGAACATTTTGCTGGCCCCCACAAGAAAAAAGGCTACTTTAGGCTTAGGGTTTAGGTTTATGGTTAGGGTTACAATTAGGGTTAGGGATCGAATTAGGGTTAGGTTAACAGTTAGGTTTAAATTTAGGGTGATGGAAAATAGGATTTGAATGGGAATTCAATTGTTTGGTCCCCACTAGGATATTAAAACAAACGTGTTTTGATGTGTGCCTGGTTGTGTGTCTGTGGTTTTTTATGGGTAGGCCGTCATTGCAAATAAGATTTGTCCTTAACTGACTTGCCTAGTTAAATAAATTTAATAAAATTAAATTCATTTTTGGAATGAGATGGTCGACGAGTATCTCAGTCATAGTAAGTACGTTTTTCCTCAATAAAGTAGCTCTCAGCAAAGTCAGTGCTAGTAAGGGGGGAAAAGTGCCTGGATTAGGACCTGTGCTGCTATCTCTGTGAGGTAGGATCGTACTCTACGGATGTTGTAGAGCAGGGTGTCAAACTCATTCCACGGAGGGCCTAGTGTCTGCAGGTTTTTGGTTTTTCCTTTCAATAAAGCCCTAGAAACCAGGTGTGGGGAGTTCCTAACTAATTAGTGATGTTAATTCATCAATCAAGTCAAAGGGAGGAGCGAAAACCCGCAGACACTCGGCCCTCCGTGGAATGAGTTTGACACCTGTGTTGTATGCTCTACAACATCCGTAGAGTACGATCCTACCTCACAGAGATAGCAGCACAGGTCCTAATCCAGGCACTTTTCCCCCCCTTACTAGCACTGACTTTGCTGAGAGCTACTTTATTGAGGAAAAACGTACTTACTATGACTGAGATACTCGTCGACCATCTCATTCCAAAAAATGAATTTATTTTATTTAACATTTATTTAACTAGGCAAGTCAGTTAAGGACAAATTCTTATTTGCAATGACGGCCTACCCATAAAAACCACAGACACACACACACAGGCACACATCAAAACACGTTTGTTTTAATATCCTAGTGGGGACCAAACAATTGATTCCCATTCAAATCCTATTTTCCATCACCCTAAATTTAAACCTAACTGTTAACCTAACCCTAATTCGATCCCTAACCCTAATTGTAACCCTAACCATAAACCTAAACCCTAAGCCTAAAGTAGCCTTTTTTCTTGTGGGGGCCAGCAAAATGTTCCCACTTGTCCGAATTTTCCTCGTAAGGACTTCTGGTCCCCACAAGGATAGTAAAACCAAAACCGCACACACGAGTGCATATGGACACTCACACACCTAAACCCTAAGCCTAAAGTAGCCTTTTTTCTTGTGGGGGCCAGCAAAATGTTCCCACTTGTCCGAATTTTCCTCGTAAGGACTTCTGGTCCCCACAAGGATAGTAAAACCAAAACCGCACACACGAGTGCATATGGACACTCACACACTATCTGTCACATCCTGTCGGCTCGTTAGTACTTGTCATCTGTCTGTGTGCCAGATGATTGGCAGGTGACTCTGTTGGAGCTGTTTGTCTCCTAGACGCTCGCTAACGTCTCAGTACATTTATCACGTCTCCTGTTGGTTTAGCATAGCACCCTGTCACTCACTGGAGCTACCTACTCTGTTGCTCTGAATACCTGAGCAGAGACCATRATATTGGTGTCAGACCAACACATTTCTTCAGAGCTAACATCACACGTATGAATCATCTCCTCACACCACTCCCTATATCAGTTCAAAT
This sequence comes from Salvelinus sp. IW2-2015, assembly GCF_002910315.2. NCBI lineage: Eukaryota > Metazoa > Chordata > Actinopteri > Salmoniformes > Salmonidae > Salvelinus > Salvelinus sp. IW2-2015. The sequence continues at coordinate 113,320 of NW_019942693.1, forward strand.
AGGATCTTTTCAGGATCTACTCTGCCTGAAGATACAGTATGAGGATCTACTCTACCTGAAGATACAGTATGAGGATCTACTCTACCCTGAAGATACAGTATGAGGATCTACTTCTAGCTGAAGATACAGTATGAGGATCTACTCTAGCTGAAGATACAGTATGAGGATCCTACTCTAGCTGAAGATACAGTTATGAGGATCTACTCTACCTGAAGATACAGTATGAGGATCTTCTCTACCTGAAGATACAAGTATGAGGATCTACCTCTGCCTGAAGATACAGTAATGAGGATCTACTCTGCCTGAAGATACAGTATGAGGATCTACTCTGCCTGAAGATACAGTATGAGGATCTACTCTACCTGAAGATACAGTATGAGGATCTTCTCTACCTGAAGATACAGTATGAGGATCTTCTCTACCTGAAGATACAGTATGAGGATCTACTCTACCTGAAGATACAGTATGAGGATCTACTCTGCCTGAAGATACAGTATGAGTCAAGAAAGAGAAGGAGGGTTAAGATGAAATCTAATGTTATCTGTCACATGTTCTGAATACAACTGGGGCAGACTTTCCCGTGAAATGCCATTCCAAACGACGCAGCGTTTTATAAAATAAATAATTCATAGAAATAAAAAATAATATACACAACAATGGAGCTGTGGGAGGGAGTACCAGAGGGAGTACCAGAGGGAGTACCAGATCAACGTGTCGAGGTACGAGGTATTTGAGGTAGATTCCAGAAGGTCCAAAAGTATGTGGACACCTGCTCGTCAAACATTTCATTCCAAAATCATGGGCTTTAATATGGAGGTGGTCCCCCCTTTGCTGCTATAACAGCCTCCACTCTTCTGAGAAGGCTTTCCACTAGATGTTGGAACATTGCTGCAGAGACTTGCTTCCATTCAGACACAAAAGCATTAGTGAGGTCGGGCACTGATATTGGTCGATTAGGCCTGGCTTGCAGTCGGTGTTCCAATTCATCCCAAAGGTGTTCGATGGGGTTGAGATCAGAGCTCTGTGCAGGCCAGTCAAGTTCTTCCACACCGTTCTTGACAAACCATTTCTGTATGGACCTCGCTTTGTGCATGGGGGCATTATTATGCTGAAACAGGAAAAGGGACTTCCCCAAACTGTTGCCATATGTTCGTCTACTGTAATTATTGTATACTTCTATCAGCCTGTCGTGTGTGTGCGAAGTGTTTTACAAACAGTTTTGATCTACTATTGTCGAGTGTGATTTAGAGGTCTGCGCTTCAATACTCCTTGTTGTGGTTGGTTTAGGCTGAGCTTCTAGTCCAGGGGTGTACTGTATTATTTTGGTCCTTGAAGGCCACCGTATTCTGGCTCTGTGACAGTGGGGGGCATTCTAAATAGTCTGACATCTCTCCTCTCCTTCATATTTACTGATCTGAAGRCACAGGATGACGAAAGCAAACACTCACACACACTCACACACACACACACACACACACACACACACACTCCAGGCACAGCTTCAGAGGTTTCATTGGGTGACTGTGTCGTACTGTGTTTAACTGTAATGCATTTGAGCGGCCACAGAGGCACTCGGGTCTTCCTGCCAGGTTCCATACTGTCTCTCTAATGCATAAACTGTGTCTAGTGCCATCAGAAAACTCTCACATTTCTCACTGTTTCAACACCCTGATACACTATCCAGATATGATGTTATTCATCTTATTTACAAAGATTATAAGCAGTCTATGATATAGGGGATTTATTGTGCAGTAGATTGGAAAGGTAGGAAGGGGGCTAAGTTGGTTGCTGGCCAATGTCTCTCCTTACTCTGACGCGTGTGTGTGTGTGTGCGTGCGTGTGTGCGTGCGTGCGTGCGTGCGTGCGTGCGTGCGTGCGTGCGTGCGTGCGTGCGTCATAAGAAAAACTCTCCTCTCCACAGAGAAATCAGTGTAGGGTAAGAGCAGTCTTCCAGTAATGCGTGTCACCATGGCTGACAATCCTAACAAACAAACCTGTATATGTGAGAATGGGTGGTCAATAACAACAGAGACAGGTTGAATTTACCTCTCGCTACAGTCAAGTACCTTACCATGGCTGATGATGTTGTTACAGTTGGTGCTATGCATTTTGGCAGGTTTGGCAGGCGTTTCCTGGCAYCCGCCAAACCCAGATTTGTCCGTCAGACTGCCAGATGGTGAAGCGTGATTCATCACTCCAGAGAACGTGTTTCCACTGCTCCAGAGTCCAATGGCGGCGAGCTTTACACACACCAGCCTGCGGTTGGTATTGCACTTGGTGATCTTAGGCTTGCGGGCGGCTGCTCGTCCATGGAAACCCACTTCATGATGCTCCCAACGAACAGTTCTTGTGCTGACGTTGCTTCCAGAGGCAGTTTAGAACTCTGTAGTGAGGGTTGCAACCGAGGACAGACGATTTTTATGTGCTATGCGCTTCAGCACTCGGCGGTCCCGTTCTGTGAGCTTGTGTGGCCTACCACTTTGCGGCTGAGCCGTTAATGCTCCTTGATGTTTCCACTTCACAATAACAGAACTTACAGTTGACYGGGACAGCTCTAGCACGGCAGAAATTTGACCAACTGACTTGTTGGAAAGGTGGCATCCTATGACGGTGCCACGTTGAAAGTCACTGAGCTCTTCAGTAATGCCATTCTACTGCCGATGTTTGTCTATGGAGATTACATGGCGGTGTGTTCAATTTTATAAACCTGTCAGCAACGTGTGTGGCTGAAAGTCGCAAAAAAAGCTTGCTCTCTGTTCCTTGCCTCAGACTGCACACGCTGTTCTCTCATCGGATTATTCTCAATTTAATCTTGTCTTTACTAATTATGTAAAATTAGATTTGATTTAGAATGGTCCATTATGAAATGGGCAGGAACAGGAACAGGGGCAAGAGAAAAAAGACATGTAATCCGTATGCACTGGAATAGCGAATGGAGTCCGCATTCCCGCTGGTTCGTTTCACTCATGTTGGGTAGGCTCCTCCGGTTATTTCAATGCGCAACAGGTGATATTCAAGAGAATACAGACCACGTCCAACGCATATTCTGAGTTTTGTGGATATGAACCATATCCTGACAAATTCTGAAGACCTGTGTGAACCGTTACAGAAAGCTGGGCATATGTCGCATGTCACTACTTCACARGAGAGGCATTTGAACAGGGGGGTTTTTTCTTCAAAAATGCCTTCTTAAATATGTCAACTGTCATGTGCCTTTAATAACAAACTCGTATGCAATCTGTAAATATAAATAAAATGTGAAATCACAAAGCTGTTTAGACACTGAAAAAATACAAAATCTAACCATGCTTGGTTGAGATAATGAGGGGGTTGGGACATTCACGAGAAACATTATTTTTGAGGATTATTTTGAAAGTGTTTTCAGTCTGTCGTGAATCATCATAATCCATACACCACTGGGGGAAAAGGGTCCATAACAGGGGATGTCTTTACATGACACGTTGTTGATATCCTACAGAATACAGAAAATGTCCAATGCATATTTTGTGTTTTGTGGATTTGCACCATATCCTGACAAATTCTGAATCCAGATGTCTTTTAGACGTATATGATATTGGGATTACTCAGAATATCACACAGACATTTCCTATGGACGGATATGGACTCATTTAATATCCTGAGATATGTGACATCCTATTTTCTGTCTTCATGTTGACAAATACTGACTGTATATATCGCATATCTCTGTTTTCAAGATATTAAGCTATATTGATTCCAGATATGCTTCTCTTGGCTGAGGCCCATATCCGCTTGACAATTTCTGATGCTTATATGAGTTTTGAAGACATGTTTAATAATTTCACAAATATTGAATSCATATAATTCTTTCAGACACTAGCTRAACTTTTTGTATTCCATCTGCATAAAGGCATGCGCAAACCGCAAGCTAAAAGCATTGTAACTGGTAGCCTGGCAACAAGAWTCTCAGCCTTTCTGCTGTTGAGTTCCAACTGTCATGTTTGAATTTGGGCGCCACAAATGAGTTTGTAAAAACGGTGTGTGGTCGAACTGACAACTGGAGAAACAAAGAAGTGAGAAGATGTTCTGAAAATACCTCAAAGAAGTTAACGCTAAAGTGAGTAGCTCATTTGAGATGTTTTATTTATCTTAATAACTAGAATCCCCCCTTCTCTCGGTGTCCTCTTTCTCTCTGCCTGGGTAGATCTCTCATTAGCTATGTACATACTGATGACTGAAGTTAGCTCTCTTATGAGGACCACCAACGTACAGCTACTGCATMCTGATCACTGAAGTATACTGTCTTATAAGGACAGAGTGTGAAAACAGCCCCCCCATCCAACAGATTCAGTCTCAGCTGGCAAATGACAACAGAGTGTCCCAGTCCCAGTTAATTAAATAGAACACACTCATCATATACTCTTCCACCTGCTCTAAAGGTCATATCATTGTCCCTGTATACTTTTTTGTCACCATGGATCTTGTGCGTCACGCCACACTGCTATCCACTTCCTCTGTGACAGCTGCTGCTGGGTGTGTGTATGTGTGTGTGTGGCCAGAATTTCATTAGCTTTTCCTTCTCTCACTGCACTGTTAGTGTTGTTTCTCTGTTCCCCTTATTACGGATTACTACCTCTCTCCCCAAACACACACACACACACACACACCTGTCTCTTATACACATCTAGATGTGTATAAGAGACAGGTGCGAGGGAGAGAGAAGTAGGGGAAAGAGAGAGCGAGAACTGAGGGAATGTGCTAGATGGAGAGAAGAGAGCTATAATAATAACAATAAAAATTTTACTGACAAAAATGACAAAGCTGTCTGGTATAGGGAGAGAAGAGAGAGATAGGAAGCAGCCAAACAATAGTCTTGAACTGAGTTTTAGGTGATTTCTCAAGGAGCAACAACCATGGAAACGTCTGACCTCAACCCCATCGAACACCTTTGGGATGAATTGGAATACCGACTGCGAGCCAGGTCTAATCGCCTACCCTACCGTAACCTAACCTAACCTAACCTAACCTAACCTAACCTAACCTAACCTAACCTAACCTAACCTAATCGCCTAGCCTAACCTAATTGCCCAACCTCACTAATGCTCGTGTGGCTGAATGGAAGCAAGTCCCCACAGCAATGTTCCAACATATAGTGGAAAGCCTTCCCAGAAGAGTGGAGGCTGTTATAGCAGCAAAGGGGGGACTAACTCCATATTAATGCCCATGATTTTGGAATGAGATGTCCAGGGCCAGGGAGTTCTTCTTCAAGCGTGCAGATGGATATATCTGGGTGTTATTCACGATGTAGTGTAGTTAGAGCAGATATTTTCCTGATGACATCGTCTTTTCTGCCTGGTTAGATCCCCCCGCTCTATCTCTCTATCTCTCTATCTCTCTCTCTCTCTCTATCTCTCTATCTCTCTGTCGTCTCTCTGTCTCTCTGTCTCTCTTGTTCTCTCTGTCTCTCGTGTTCTCTTCTGTCTTCTCTGCTCTCTCTCTCTCTCTCTGTCTGTCTCTCTCTGTCTCTCTCTGTCTCTCTCTGTCTCTCTCTGTCTCTCTCTGTCTCTGTCTCCACCTGTGTAATCTTCTCTGTTCTTTCCTGGAACTGGAGATGTCAATGCCTCTTGAATAACACCCTGATAAATCCATCTGCACGCTTGAAGAACTCTCTGGCCCTGGACAGAGTGCGTGTGTGTGTGCGAGCGTGCGTGCGTGCGAGGTCAGGGGTGTGTGGCAGCTATAAGCCTCCTCAGCCTCCTCCTGTTCCTAGGCCTGCAGGTCACATAAACATGCTAGTCACATTGTAGAGTCAGGGGCATACATTTAACACCAACAATTTAAAATAGGCTACTAAAATAATTTCAAACCCGATTAAAAAGCAAATGCAGTTATTGGTATTAGAGGGCTGACTTAATGACCATGCAGAGGCCTAAGAGCGTGAGGGAGGCTGTTTGTATGGCTGGCTGGGTGGCTTTATGGAGAGCAGAGATCTGTATATAATGGCGAGATGCTCATGTCTCCATCCTAACAACGGGAGTCATTGTCCCAAAGGTGGGAAGGCAGGCGCTTAGGTCCAAAATAAGCCCATAGAAACAAATGGGGCTTATTTTGGACAGATTTAGGTGAGAAACCTCTTACTTCGCCTCTTCCTCTCTGTGGAGAGTGCATCGACGCAGCTGCAGGGCACAGCGGGACTTTTTCTCAACACATTGCAGAGGTAAAGATTGCTGTAGTAGATGGCTTTGGCTAGGTAACTGCTGTTTGACTTGAAACTTAACTAGAGGTTTAATCCCGGTGCTGAGCTAGTGCGTAGCAGGCAGCTGACTGTATGTGAAGTGACATAACGTTTTGGAATAAAATAAATAAAATACTAAGTATGACTAAAGTGATGTAGTGACTCCAACCTCATTGAAGTGGAAGAGCTTTGCAGATAGAAGCTCATAAGAACACTTTATTTGTTTATATGTTTATTTATTTACTTCCTATAAGCTGATTATAAACATTAAGCAGATGAGCACTATTACATAATTTGTTGACCATTAAATGAGGTAAATASACGTAAAGGTGTATCGTTTGTGATTTATATCAAATTACAGGACATCGTATTCCTTGTGTTTAGCATTTGCTACAGTTACCATTCTTATTTACATTCTTCRTTGCGTCAAACTGTTTCCAAGGCAACGCCACAAGTCTCTCTCTCGTCTGTAGAAAGGTCAAGGCAGGGAAGAGAGTCCTGCTGTTAGTTGAAGGACTGTGTGTATCTCTGTTAGAGAGACTGGGCTTTAATGTTCTACTGCCTGTAGCCCAGAAATCCAAAGGGAAAAAACTTCACAACCTTGGCTGCGTCCCAAATGGTTGCCTAGTCCATCTATAGCGCATTACTTTTACATTACATTGCTTTTAACTAAGGACAGGGGTGTTCCTGGTCATGCCACCTATGTCCCCTTAAGCAAAGAGTGGAAATAACCTCAGGTAGGTTTTATTTCATCTCTTCAATAAGAAGCTTTGTTCTAAGGCTCTGGCTTTAGTCCCGCAGAAGATTCCAAGATGTGTACTGGGCAGCTCTGAGTTTCTAGAAGCTTCCAAGTTCCAAACATGTGGAGTTCCAGTGTAGCTCTGAGAGTTCTAAGTTCTCTGTCTCACATTCTTATGAGAAACCGGCACAACAAAAGCCTATATCCGTCCTAAGATTAAAATCAATAGTGTACAGTGCCTCCCCCCATGTAGGAGGCTGCCATAGTCCTCCACAGCGAACAGCTAGGAYGGTAAGGTGTGTTAATAGCAAGTCTGTCATGGAAGGTATCATTAGATGTGAGAGAGCACAGTGCCTTGTAACCACCTATAAGTACTGAGGAGCAGGAGAAGAACCCTAGGAGAGTGCAAATTGAGATGGAGGACGAATCAGAGTTGTTGCTTTTCACAGTGACACCTGCACTATTCTGCCTAGACTCCATATCCGTCTCATCATTATCATCAGTTCATTATGATGATTAACATGCTTACAGCTTCAGCCCAGCCCTCTTTATCTTACATAACATGTACACTTTTATCAAATCCACTGTATTAGGCTTAGTGAGATTACCCAAGCAGACGATGAATGGAGAGCGAGAGAGACCCATGAGAAATAATGTGTTTTTTCCTACTAATAAATTCTACAGCGAGCACGGCGCCATACTGTTACAGAGTACCTTGAGAAGATCAGTTCAACTTTGAACAGCAGATTGGAAAAGGAAAGTTCACAGATTGGAAATTATGAGTGCCCATGAATCCATAGGGAGGGATTAGGGAAACTCATCTTTCACCGGATAGACCGATTGAGAACARGAGGAGAAGGAGTGGAAGACCTTGAGAAAGAGGGGGATTGAGGCAAGGGCATTCACAGGGTGAGAGAGGGGGGAGAGTGTTTGTGAAACAGAACTGATTATTTCATCAGATATAGTATTAAGCCCAAATAAAAAAAACATCTACCTCATCTACAGTCTTGAGAGAGAGGATCTCAGCCATTGATCTCAGACATCTGAGTGAATCACCCGGGGTGTTCTAAAACACAAAACAACATGGTATTTGTCACAAAGGATTAAGCAGACAGACAAAAGACGGACGGGCTTTTATCTTCATTCATTTTTCACATTTTTCCTCAATTTCTTGAATAATTTTTCCAATGCCGCCTTCTCAAAACACATARGAGAAAAAGGTTTAAGGGACAGACAGACAGATTATGGGACAGCCTCCCTCTAAGATACAGCACACATCCAGAGTTGTCTCCATGGAACAGAACAGTCTAGGCCTGAGGGAGGTAGACAGAGACYGAGAGGGAGAGGAAGAGGGAGGTCTGGTGTGATACCTGCATTACTGTACATAGATTTCTTTATTGTGTTATTGACTCTACACTTGTTTATTCCATGTGTAACTCTGTGTTGTTTGTGTCGCACTGCTTTGCTTTATCTTGGCCAGGTCGCAGTTGTAAATGAGAACTTGTTCTCAACTGGCCTACCTGGTTAAATAAAGGTGAAATAAAAATTACCAATGTGGCACAGAGCTCTGACTCATCTACTTACTGGATGATGCTCCTGTTATGTGGTTTTAAACCTCTTCTTTGAAAGAGTCAGATCGGTCCCTCCCTCCCTCTGCAGAGGGACAAACGGTGTGGATTTTAAGCAGCGTGTGTTGTGTGTGTTGTGTGTGTTTGTGTGGTGTGTTGTTGTGTGTGTGTGTGTTGTGTGGTGTGTGTGTGTGTGGTGTGTGTGTGTGTGTGTGGTGTGTGTGTTGTGTGTGTGTGTGTGTGTGTGTGTGTTGTGTGTGTGTGTTGTGTGGTGTGTGGTGTGTGAGACTAATACGCAGCTCAGCCTCTGCGTGCATGGGTGTCACGTTCTTGACCATAGTTCCTTTTTGATGTCTTTATTTTGGTTTGGTCAGGGCGTGAGTTGGGGTGGGCATTCTATGTTGTTTTTCTATGTTTTCCATTTCTGTGTTTCGCCTGGTATGGTTCTCAATCGAGGCAGCTGTCGATCGTTGTCTCTGATTGAGAATCATACTTTAGGTAGCCTGTTTTCCCCATTTTGGTTGTGGGTGATTGTTTTCTGTTTTGTGCGTATTCCTTACAGAACTGTTTCCTTTTCGTTCTCRCTCTTTATYATTTTTGTCATTTCAGTGTTCAGKTTATTTTGTTTATTAAAATGAACACTTACCACGCTGCACCTTGGTCCTCTTCTCCTTCACCAGACGAAAGCCGTTACAATGGGGGTGTAATCTTAATAACTACTTAACTACATATCACATATTTATCACTGCTTATCACTACTTATCACATTCACAATCAGACGCTATAATGAGGAAATGTTCGTAACAAGTCAACTAGCAACCAACAGCAAATTATACAGTGTTATACACCTATTAAAAAAACAAGCAACCAACAGCAAATGATACACTGTTATACACCAATTAAAAATGCAAAGTCTTAAATAACAAAGCAAGGTTGCCTTTTCAACACCCACGTCTCTAAACCTGTTGCAGTGATGATTCAAATCTCAGTTGAATTCATATTGTACATTCATAATCCACTCAGCTCTCTCCTTATCATCCATAGGAGTCACAGAACCTTCTCACAGAGGCTCAGGGGGAACTTTCTGAGTGGTAGAACTGTAGAATTTATTATCTCTGTCCCAAATGGCACTGTATTCCGTACATAGTGCACTACTTTTGACTCAGTCAAAAGACCCTGATCAAAAGTAGTGCACTATAAAAGGGTGCCATTTGGGTCGCAACCCCAACTGTAGAACTTTATGTACCTCTCACATTGTGTTTCTTCAATTTGTTTCTGATGCATCACTTTACCAAACACAATTTCAAATCAAATCAAAATGTAATTTGTCACATGCGTAAACAACAGTGCTTACTTACGGGCCCTTCCCAACAATTTCAAATGGATCAGAGTGTGGAGAGAGAGAGTGAGAGAGAGACTGTGTGTGTGTGTGATAGAGAAAGAGATGGAGAGAGAGAAATTATTCAGTGAGCATTTTTGAGGAGCGTTGAGAGTTGCTTTCTGAGGAAGCAGCTGACTAACACAGAATTCCAAGTAGAGGCAAGTCATCTCTATCTCTCCCTTTCTCTCTGTCTGTTCCTCCCTCCCTCTCTCTCCCTCTATCCCTCTCCCTCTCCCTCTCCCTCTGATTTTGGAGGCTCTAAAAAGATGAGTTGTGTGTCTGTTACGGCCAGATGGGCTGCGCTCTGACTAAATGCCAGGCGCAACCACACACACACACACATGCACTCTTCCACAAATTAGCATGCAGGGTAAGCAGTAGCCTTTTCTCTCTCCTCCTTCGTTCCATCCTCTTCTCATGCGTTCCATCCTCCTCTCCTCCAATGGCTCCAGAGGGAGGAGAGAAATCACCTCCGTTTATCCCTCTATCCTTGAGAGGAATAAACAGATCTTAGCCGCAGGGAGAGAGGGAATGGTGCAAAGCAGAGGGATGGAAGGAGGGATGTTAGCACAGAACAACAGAGAGAGAAGAAAGAGAGCGATTCTACTTACAAAAGGCTCCAGACCTTATCCTCTCACACACAGAGAGCAGTACAGACACACAGAGAGCAGTACAGACACACAGATAGCAGTACAGACACACAGACACACAGTACAGACACACAGTAGAGACACACAGAGAGAAAGTACAGAGAGACAGTGCAGGCACACAGAGACACGGTGCAGGCACACAGAGACACGGTGCAGGCACACAGAGACACGGTGCAGGCACACAGAGACACGGTACAGGCACAGAGACACGGTACAGGCACACAGAGACACAGTGTAGACACAGTATAGACACAGAGACACAGTATAGGCACACAGAGACACAGTATAGGCACACAGAGACACAGTACAGGCACACAGAGACACAGTACAGGCACACAGAGACACAGTACAGGCACACAGAGACACAGTACAGGCACACAGAGACACAGCACAGGCATACAGAGACACAGTACAGGCACACAGAGACACAGTACAGACATAGAGACACCGTACAGACACAGAGACATACGCCTATTAGAGTATAGCCTCTCTGTCAAGGATGCAGACATAAAGCATGGTTATAATACGTGACTGCAGCTATCTAATTCACAAATTATAATAGCGTCTTCAAGCTGAGACTGTCTCTGCGTCCTTCCATCCGGATGTGCATGCACCTGTGTGTGGGTTGTGTTGTTTACATTCCTCCCCAAGCCTCCACCCCAAGCAGACACCACGCTGGCACTCAGGGAATTATATGGGATTTTAAACAAACTGGAAACTGCACATCCTGAGGCCACATTCATTATGACTGGTGAAATTTAACAAAGGAAATCTAAAATTCCATCAACACATCTCCTGTCTCAACAGCGGGAAACGAAAGCTGGATCACTGCTATACTCCTTCCCGAGATGGATACCTCGTCCCCCCTTCGTCAAATCAGACCATGCCTCAATCCTGCTTCTACCAACCTTAAACGCAGAAATTACAAGAGAATGGCTGCAAAGCATATTCTCAAATCTGACACGATAGGTGGCATTAACATACAAGCTTAAGTCTGTGGTTTTTGGTATATTTCACTTGTGATTGGCATGATTTATAATATTTTTTTTGTAATATTTTGCGCCTGGCAATTCAGTCGGTTCGTTAGGAACATTATCGAAGCGGGGGCTAAAGGGATCCGTTTAGCGCAGAGAAGTTAATTTGCTCTGGATGAAGAGCGTTGGCTTAAGATGATAAAGATCTTAAAATGATATGATATGGGGGGGGCTTGAGCACGCACCCCTGTGGGGCCCCATGTTGAGAGTAGCGTGGTGTGGAGTGTTGTTGCTAACTTCCACACATGGGGGTTGCCCATCAGGATTCTATATCCACGTTGCAGAGGGAGCTGTGTTCATATCCAGGGCCCTGAGTTTCATGACGAGCTTGGAGGGGACTATGGTGTTGAAAAGCTGAGCCTGTATCAATGAACAGCATATTATCACATAGGTATTCCTTTTGTTCAGGTGGACAAAATGTTTAGACTAAGAGTTTGTGATTATGCGATTAGTTAGCCCATATATGCAGATGGGCAACTCTCAGCCTATTTATTAATAGCCACTTATGCTACATCAGGTGATAATGCTTATTGCTAAATAGCACATCTGCCTGATAATATGGACCATATGACAGTGAGGGAGAGCAATGTATTCGATACACTGGTCCGAATTTTGGCAGGGTTTTCCTACGTTAAAAGCATGTTAGAGGTCTGTATTTCTATCTGGGTCACTTCAACTATGAGGAGACGGAATCTAAAACAAAATCCAGAAAATCACATTGTAGTGATGTGGTTTAAGTA